>NW_026268030.1:0-2804 GCF_000697945.3 Frankliniella occidentalis | reverse complement strand
GCCAGCCGCAGTTCCCCAGCGTAGGCGTGCACTTTACCAACACATCCCGACCAGAAAACGCATCCGGAGGAGCTCTCAGCCGATTCTGGAGCCCGGCTAACCCCGGAAAACGGCTTATTTTGGGTACACTGGAGCATTGCCGGGCCCCCGGAAGGAAGGCAATCAACCGCAGGGGCTCGGGCGCGGTGGTTTCATGTACAATAGAGTCCAATGAATCCAACGATACCTCCCCCGTTCATCTGAGACGATTTAGAGCGACTTTAGAGTACTTTTAGTGGGGAACAAAAGTGTCTAAACTTATCAAAAATTCGAAAACCCTCAGACACGTCAACCTTATTTTTCGACAAAGAATCAAAATCTGCCCAGTAATCCAGTGTGCTCAAAAAAAATTGCAAGCGTGGGACGGTCTAGTAGGGGGTGCACAGGGTGCTGTGCGCACACTCACGCACGCCTGTACGCACGCGCGCGTACACACACACACACACACCTCTACGGCCAGCTCGTCTTCGCCGGCAGCAACAGGCTCCAGGCTTGGCGGTGGGCTTGCCGGCCGGGTCGCATTGAGGCTCTTAGGTGTGGATGTGGCTTGGGGTGCCTCAGCCAACGAGTCATACTCCTGAAAATGACGGTCACTTAGGGCGACGCCTGGACGACGCGAGCAGATTCGTGTCCAGCCGTCGGCTCAGCGAGGCGTTAAGTCCCTGGGGGCCCCGCGCGGAGCCGCCGGGGCGGCTCCACCCCCGGGCCGCCTAGAGGACACCCCTGGTACCTCCCCTGAATTTTCCCCGATTTTTGCGGACCCTCCCAGCGACTCTGGCGAATTTACAACACTCCCAGGCGACGCCTGGACGCGAGCAGATTCGTGTCCAGCCGTCGGCTCAGCGAAGCGTTAAGTCCCTGGGGGCCCCGCGCGGAGCCGCCGGGGCGGCTCCACCCCCGGGCCGCCTAGAGGACACCCCTGGGACCTCCCCTGAATTTTCCCCGATTTTTGCGGACCCTCCCAGCGACTCTGGCGAATTTACAACACTCCCAGGCGACGCCTGGACGCGAGCAGATTCGTGTCCAGCCGTCGGCTCAGCGAGGCGTTAAGTCCCTGGGGGCCCCGCGCCCTCGGGGCACCCCCAGGGACACCCTGGATTTTTCCCCGATTTTTGCGGACCCTCCGAGGGGCAGACAAAGGTGACGAACGGTACACAGACACATTAAGGAAACAGGGTAGGCAATTTCAGCAACACAGCAGCTTGGCGGGTCCGCCTACCCACCAGGGGCGCAGAACGTTCTTCTCTGACGCTCCGAGGGAAGAAGGCTTCATCAAAACGACAGACAGACAGTTTACTGGTATTTATTACGCTACTGTAATACAATCACTGAAGTGGGAACAAAGACTTGTCATCTTCTTTAGACAGACCCTTGACGGTCATGCAAAATAGGCAGCCCACCTGCTTATGAGGGGAGCAGGGGTGTTGTTCTGCTATGTAACGCGATGCTAGCAGGCGGCCAGTAGTAAAGTACTCTTCATAATCTGATTTTTGCACATGCTTGAAGTTGCAGCTCACTTGTCTATCACGATTTTTGTAAGGAAGAAAAGGTCCATCCATGGTCACTTCTTCCCTTGTGAGTTTTAGCCCGGGCACAACGGGGACTGGCCTTCCCTCCCGCAGAACAATTGGGAGCACCCCAAACTCACAACGTTGTTCCTCTAGTTCTTTTAGCTGCTCTGTTATGGAGCTTCCCGAACACCTGGCCAGTAGGTCCCGCAGGAGGACGACATTCACACTCTCCCGGCTGGTGTAGTCCAGGAAGCTGTCTAGTAAAGATGCCCTCTTCATCGCCTCCGGAAGTTCCGTTTCTGAGCAGCCACACCCCAGGAGCTGTCTGTGGAACTTTGCGAAGTGACGGTTCCTTGCCACCTTGGGGTCGATTGCCGGGGTGTTGCACAGCACGCAATGCTTCAGAAACCCAATGGACACTCGCGAATGCAGCCGCATCTTTGCCCACGTTGTGTCTGGGACCGAGGTTCGAGGGGTTGGCACAATCCCTGGCACTGTAACGGTGTCCTCCTCCTCACTTTCCTCATCAGCGAATAGATCAGGCTATCAAGTGAAATGGAATGCAATTAGAGGACATTTACCCCGGTTGACTTCGTGCCCCACAGAGCGACTCCTGGCCCGAAAGACGTAACTTACCGACCCGCGTAGGCTGCCTGGTGGAGGAGTGCTTGGTTCCTGGTCGCTGGCAGTAGCGGTACTAGTGCTGGCGCGTAGGCTGCCTGCTGGAAGAGTGCTTGGTTCCTGGTCGCTGGCAGTACCGGTACTAGTGCTGGCCGTTGGTTCTTGCAAAGTACTGGCTCTTGGTGTGGCGCTGGGCAGATCCTACAAATTGTCAGTCAAAGCATAAGCGATGAGGCGAACGTTACATTACCTTACGTTACCAAACATGACCTACCCGAGCAGCAGCAGTCTCGCTACGCAACCTCTTATAACTAGTAGGTGTGAAAACCAGGGAAACATCGCCCGCGGATTAAACACTCGACTCATCATCCATCTGGTAACAGAGGAACGCGACTTTAAACACACTAACGTAACGTAACGTGACAATGACATGTGTATATAAAAATGCATACGCACCTCACGCACGTTGGCGCACATATGCGACTCCCATATCCGAAAATTTTCCAAAACCTCGTCTGTCCGTTCCCCAAGAAGGACGTGAGCTAGAGGTCTGAAATTTTCAGGGGATTATTGTAGTCACTTCTGGACAACGAAACGGTTGGTGCAAATCCTGGCAACCACCCCTGAGTGGGT
>NW_026268029.1:27246-28301 GCF_000697945.3 Frankliniella occidentalis | reverse complement strand
TCTACCTCCTCATCGTCATCCTCATCCAGTGAGCGTTTAGATGGCCCTGGTTGAGGTGAGAGGGGGGCAGAGGGGCCGGCCTGTGGGGTGGCTGGGCGAGAGGGACCCGCCGGTGGCGTGACTGGACGTGCCGGTGGCGTGACTGGGCGTGCCGGTGGCGTGACTGGGCGTGCCGGTGGCATGACTGGGCGTGCCGGTGGCGTGACTGGGGGTGCCTGTGGCGTGACTGGGCGTGCCGGTGGCGTGACGGGGCGTGGCGTGGCAGGACGCAAGGCTCCAGCTCCGACGAGCTCTAGGGCCTCCTTGTAGGTAGCGGCGGCCTGGGGGTCTTCACCTCCTGTCTCCCTCAGCAAAGCGGCGTAGCCAGTCTTGAGGAAGTCAGGGAGACGCTCGTCGTCGAGGTCGTCCAAGTCGCAATCCCCGAGAGCGATGAGCATCTCGAGGTATGCCTCCACCATGAGCGGCTGCTCATAGAAGCAGCCCTCACACCACTCTAGGAGAATCTGCTGCACCAGAGACTCCATTGCCTTGAAAAAGGCAAGTTAGTCTTTGTTGAGGACCTTTCACTCTTAAAGTCTTTGAATAGCCCTGAAAAGGGCTTAGCCTTGAAAAAGGCAGAAGCGTCTTTGTCGAAGGTGCCTTGAAAAAGGCAAGAGAGTCTTTAAAAAGACTGTTTAGCTGCGGAGCACCGACCGATGAACGGGGGACTGGAGAGCAAGTGCACGAGGCGAAGCTGGTGACTTGAGTGATGTCGCTCCGGCCGCCAGCACCTCGTTTTATACTAGCGCCGCGGGACTAGCAGCGCCACCTAGCGGTGGGCGCGGAACTACGGAAAAGCAAGTGCGAACATGCCCACCCGCCCTTGGGCCCGGCGGAGGCCGCGCGGCTTAGCGCGGCTGAGCGGGCGCGGCCGAGCCACCGGAGTCGGTGCATGTAGACGGGCGGGGCGGGGCGGCTACCTGTTTAAACTTGTAGTTCACCGACAAGGTAGGACCTGCGCGGAGCGCAGCCTACCCCAGTGGGGAGCGGAGTGGCGGGGCGGGGCGGCTACGTGT
>NW_026268029.1:18656-20116 GCF_000697945.3 Frankliniella occidentalis | reverse complement strand
TTCACCAAGTGTAGGTGACCTCTCTTCACCTCAAATCCAATCGTCAAACCAAATCGTGATGATCATACTTAAAAAATTGTGTCGTCTAAGACTTCAAATAAAAACTAATATAACATTAAAACCCTAAAAAGTGTTCATTATTTCTTTAAGTTTTAGTAATATAGAGATGAAAATGGTTGCATACCACTATTCACTAAGTGTAGGTGACCTCTCTTCACCTCAAATCCAATCGTCAAACCAAATCGTGATGATCATACTTAAAAAATTGTGTCGTCTAAGACTTCAAATAATTTCTCACAACTTAATTGTGATTCTATAATAGAAAACATTGTTTTGTGTGTAAAAAACAAAAGCAAAGTTTAAATTACATATAAGTGACTGCTCAGCATTAAGACAAACTCTTTCTGCACTTCAAGCGAAGGGTGGATTGATAAATGAAACATAGGAAAATTTGCTATCCTGATTTTATTTTTTTTCAAAAAAATAAAACTAAAATGGCAAATTTTCCTATGTTTCATTTAACAATCCCCCCTTCGCCTGAAGTGCGGAAAGAGTTTGTCTTAAAAATAAAACTAAAAAAACAGTAGAACTATTTGTTCTTGGGTAGTGGAATCTGAAACAAAAAAGAACTGTGTTAGTAAGCCGAATGATACTCAATATAAGTTTACATTAAGAGAGAGGAAATGTACATACCACAATGGCTACCCGCCCTGATGCGGGAGCCTGAGAGCGCCATGGCTGAAGTCGTGGTGGTTGGGGTGCACCCTCTCTCACCGCACGAAGCTGGTCTATCCTTTCCCTCAGGTCTATTGGCTCATGTTGTGGCTCCGGGTGATGCCAAGGAGGCCAGTAGGCCACGGCGGCCGCGGGGTCTTGTGACTGGGCCTGGGGCTCATCATCCTGTAACAATCACATTTGCTTAGACACTCGTCTCTCCACTGGACTATGGCATTAAAGAAAAGGTGTGTGTTGAAACTAACCTCGTCGTCTGAGATGTCTATGACGATAGGTGGTGTAGTGAGGTCAAGAGGAGCGACTTGTGGCTCCTCCTCGTGGATTACGGCTGGCCCGGGGATAAGATAAGGAGCCGGAAGGGCTGCAGGGGGCTCAACAAGGTTCACAGCAGGATCCTCCATATCCCGCTCGGGGTAGGGTGTCGGGGGCCTCCATAGCAATTGGTGGGGCAAGGGCGATGCCCTGCGCAACATTAGGTGATACTGGAACAAAATAAACGTTTTTTGTAAGAAACTGCACCACACAGATGATGTTGAGGTGGACGTCATAGCAACTTACATCAGCTAACCCGTCCTCACTGGAGACGGTGTGGGCGGGCGACGGCGGTGGTGCAAGTGGGCCAGGGGCCCTCTCGAGCTCTGTTGAAGCCCTGGCTGGGGCAACCCATGATCCTTGGCTCTGAAAACGCGTTCGTAAACAAATATTAGTTTCGTGTCATGGCGTTT
>NW_026268029.1:14648-17536 GCF_000697945.3 Frankliniella occidentalis | reverse complement strand
TCCACATAGCTATCTGACAAATCAATTACTTCAAAGTCTTCCATGACTGCGACAACGACGAGGACTGGACGCTCTGAGAGACAATGAGAGAATGAGCCGGCTCAAGGTCTCACGCTGCGCCGCCGTCGGTCCCGCTGCGCCGCCGAGCGCGGGGAGAGGTGGCGGGGCGTGGTGCGGCGCGCCTCGTCGGTGGTGGGGGTAGAAGTCTCGCGGGGGGAGAGGACCCGTCGCTTCGCGCGCTACACCGTTGCCGAGCGTCCGTCCCGGCTCTCCACAAATGTTCTCATACTCACGCGCGCGCGGAAATTCAAAATGTCACCGGAACCCCTTGTGTCACCCACTCACCATACGCGTCGTGGCATGACGTGTCCATACGTGTCAGTGATCCTCGTTAGGTTATGTTACCACCGTTGACTTACGCCCTTCCATTGATCCTCGATATTTTTTTAGGGGTGGGTTTGCACCCCTTCGTCGATCCTCGATATTTTTAGGGGGTGAGTTAGCACCCCGAACTTTTGGTGTGAGTTTAGGCATTCAAAAGATACCCCTAAATCTAGGTACGGGTTAAGCCCCTCCAAGACACTGTTAAAAATAGGTTAGGTTATGTTAGGCACTCCCAAGACACCCCAAAAATTAGGTACGGGGTTAGGTACCCCCAAGATACCCCCAAAATAGGTTAGGTTATGTTAGAGGCCCCCAAGATGGCGACCGGGACATTGTCCCATAGCAATGGCGGACCGGGACATTGTCCCATTCATACTACTCACATGGCAACTAAGGGGACAGAGAAAATGGTCAAACTCATGTCAAGTCAAGTCATTTGACGAATATAATGTCACTTTGACGTCTTTTTGAAGTCAGTATTACCTTACATTGACTTCAAAATGACATAAAATGACGTCAAAATGACTGCCATGACATGAATTGACATATGAGTTTGACCATTTATTTCTGTCCCATGGGAAGGATACTGTTCCTTTTGAAGATACATGTTCAAAACTTTCAGAATTTGTTCTCATCCTCATGCCTCATGTTGACAAATATATACTGCTAGCCGAATCGTTCTAAGGAGTAGGGATTGGATTTGGTTCAAATAATAAGGCTGTAGTTCACTGAAGCATACTTTTTACTCAATACCTTTCAGTCAGTGCTCTTCCTACAATCATTTCATTAAAGACATGGCACAGAATCGTTTTGTATGTCATCATTAACATATATTTCCATTGACAGATTTGCAGTTATTGCCATCGGGGTGGTCATGATACTTCTGGGGTTCATCACCGCACTTGGGGGGGGGGGCCTACTCCAGGCCATCCCTGATGACGAAAGTATTGAGAGTGCTCTTCTTCATGGGGCTATTCATTTACTACGGTAAGTACACAAGAATGTCCAGAAGTCTTATATTCGTTCCGCTGTTCCTGATGGTGAAATAAGTTGCCGTCCTCACTAAAATGAGCTCTTTCTTTTTGTTACAGCCAAAGAATTCTATGATGAGGTTTTATCCATATGGTCCACCATTAATGACCAGACAACAGCAGAGCAACATCCAGACAATATTGAGTTGTAGCGGTTGTAGCATCATATCATTGTAAATAAATGTTAATTTGGTAACTGCTTCTCCTTAATGCTATTTCCATTCGGGTTGTGAGGTTTCTGTATACATTGTTGTTGAGCGATTAGCGAAGCCTATTACTAAGTATTGAACTTATGTTAACCACTAAGGCTACATTGCACATTGTTGTTACTAATGAAATGATCATTTAGGACGTTAAAATGGCATATCTTCAGCACAGTCGCTGCAGCACAGCAGTTAGATAGCACAACAGCGACCACCTGTGAGAAATGAGAACATTAATGTGTTGTGTGAGGTGCTGGTACACTTTTACATGCAGGAGTTATATCTAGCTTCATAACTCGCGGTCCCAGCAGGGACACCTGCAGAGTTTTAAGAAGGAAAGATACCCTTCTGCAGCAGCCAAGCTAACATAGGTCATTAAACGAACTCTGATGCCTGATTGAATGGAGGGGACTCCTAAAACTGGCCTCCCACCCAACTCAAACTTACACCTCATAATATATGACGGGATTATGATAAAACTACTCACATCTGTCCCAAATAACCCGAAATCTATCCCTTTTTGACAGCTCGGTCCGAGCCATGTCCGAGCTGTCAGTCGGTGTCGTCTGCTTGACTGGACAGCACGTCGTACCACTGCGACCGCGTCCCGCGTCCAACTATTACACTTCTACTTCATTCCGACATAGACGTCGACTGGATGAGATCAGACGACGAAGGTCTGAACGAATGCCGTTTTGTAGGATTTTTTTCTGCTCGTTTCTCACAACATCTGCCCTGTCCAGATTAAATAATTTGCGTATTGGTAGCAGTGTAAATAGGAAGAGAAACAAAAGTTTGTTTCGTCGTGAGGGCGGAGAGGTCGTCTGCTACCGCAGTAACAACAACGAACTCACGAGTCTGTCGTATTGACATCAAAAAGAACTACTTTGGCCACGAGAAAGGTCCAAATATAGGCCAAAACTTAGTCATTTTGACGTCAGATGACCGAAAATGACCTATTCGTGACAAATCCAACCCACTAGAATTTGTGCGTAAACGCACGAGTAGGCGACTTTGGCGCGCTCTGGCGGCGACGGCGACCACACCTTTGTCTCCTCCCGCTATGGCCGACGAAGGAAGGGGTGCGAGCTGTCGTGACGCCGAAGTTGATTAGGTAATTATTCGATTTGAACTGATACTCTTTTTTGTGGCATATCTTATGGAGTTGCTATCGGTTAGATCTCGTCAAAAAAAAATATAGTTTTGTGACGGAGTTTAACTTTTGGTTCAAAACTTAACCTCAAAGGCTGAGTCTCATTGAAAAAATGCA
>NW_026268029.1:10402-11522 GCF_000697945.3 Frankliniella occidentalis | reverse complement strand
CTATGGACTTGTGGGTTTCGATCTCATTGCTCAATGGTTGATGCCCTGTATATCTTTGTGTTTTACCTTAAACCCCTTTATGGACTTGTGGGTTTCGATCTTATTGCTCATGGGTTGATGCCCTTTGTATCTTTCGTGATTTAGTTTAACCCCTTTATGGACTTGTGGGTTTTTGATCTCATTGCTCATGGTTGATGTCTTGTGATCCTTTGTGATTTGTGGATTTCCGTCCTGTTCTTAATAAATTGTTATGGACTTGTGGGTTTTTGATCTCATTGCTCATGGTTGATGTCTTGTGATCCTTTGTGATTTGTGGATCTCCGTCCTGTTCTTAATAAATTGTTATGCATGACTTTTGGTGTTTGGATTGAAACTCCTTGTATCCTTTTTCATTGTTTTATTGTAAATTTGAACATGAACACTTTACATGTTACAGCACAACAACACAATTCATTACAAAAGGAACGACTTGCTCACACTTAAAAATAGGAATGATTTTCAGTCTTATGGAACGATTAACTTGGCACAATGAACACCTTCTGATTAATATTTGAGCGCAACATAGAACAATTTTATCACACTTGAAAACAGGAACGGTTAATGGATTGATCACACTTGATGGCACTTGTACAGTTGGATATTATTTTTGTGTGCATTCACTTGCCTTATGGAATCGTTGTTTGCACTTCCTGCACTTCATCTTTTTCCTGGGATCTTGGGGGTGGAACTTCCACTCACCCTTCTCAGTCTCTCGCTGTTTGAGGAGGTCGTCTATCCATTGCTGCCTGCCCGTGGGTTTTTCCAAGGTAAGTGGTGTTAGTTTCCATGGCATGTCTAGCATAAGACCTCCACATACAACCTCTTTCTTTGCTTGTTTCTCTTCTAGTTTTCTCTCTAGTTCCTTGATTGCTTCTCTTTCTTTCTGCATTTCACTCTCCATCTTTTCCAGCTCCATTTCTGTCTCTTCTGTTGTCAGCTCCACATCTATTTTGTTTATTTCCGCCTCCAGCATCCCGACTTCTATCTCCATCTCATTCTTTTTCTCTTCGATTTCTGATTCTGAGTCTGTTAGACTCATTTCCTGTATCAGTTTCTTTGCTATTTCACTGGCACTTTCTTC
>NW_026268029.1:4843-5627 GCF_000697945.3 Frankliniella occidentalis | reverse complement strand
AAAGAGAAGTGCAAAAGGGAGAACTGAAGGTTCACCCTAATGATCCACGTAAGAAAGTAAGATGCAGAAAGTGCAACAGAAGATATCATAAGGCCAGTGAGTGCAACAAGAAGTGAGCTTCAATCGAAGTATTTTGTACCAAAACTAATCACTATTTAAGTTGTTGTGATCATTCGTTAAGTTTCGAATATTAATCAAGTACTCAAGTTAAGCTCATTAGCAAAATGTTCTGTGTTACGTGTGATAAAGTTCAAATATTAATCAGAATGCATTCATTGTACCAAGTTAATCAAATCGTTTCGTTAATTGCAATGAATTGTGTTGTCATGCCAAAGCCAAGTGCTGTAATAAGTTAAGTGTTTATGTTTAAAGTGCAATAAAAGCAATGGAAAAGATAAAAGGGAGTGTCAATTCAAACACCAAAGTCATGCATGTGAGTTTATTACAAAAATAAACAACAAAGTCTTTAAAATACAAGGACGCAGTCCATAAAGGGGCATTAAACAAAGACACACAACAAGGACACACTAGGACGGACTAGTCAACTACAAAAATTAATTGAGCGTCAACAATTAGACAAGTCAATTGAAAACACGAACTTCATTAAACGTCATTGGACGGAGAGTCAAGAATCATAAATTGAGATCACAAGCAAGTCAATCACTTAAAGCTAATAAAAGGAACTTCATCATTGAAATAAGAATAAAAGGTACCAGTCAATCACAAACAAAACTAGTAAATTGAGATCAGAAAGGAAGTCCATTGAAAACACTTAAAAGAACTT
>NW_026268029.1:0-413 GCF_000697945.3 Frankliniella occidentalis | reverse complement strand
GTTTGTGTGACGCTCAACAAAGTCCGATCTGTTTTTGGCCGCGCTCTGCATCGCTGGTTTAGTTTATTTCTATCTTCACTAATATTGACAGTATACAAAAAGTAATAACTGCTATGTGATCCTAAGAGATTGAATAATAGCTGAGACTGAAAATGTTAAGCAAAGATACAGAAATACAATTGTCACAAAGCTCTAAACGTCCGCCTCCCGAGCGCGACCAAAAGCAGATCGGACTTTGTTGACGGGCGCGCGAAAAGATCGGGCTTTGTTGACGGGCGCGCGAAAAGATCGGACTTTGTTGACGGGCGCGCAAACAGATCAGACTTTGTTCTTAGGACGCGTCGACCGGCAGCGAGCGTCCTAATCCAAGCAACACAAGATGGCGAGTGACCGTTGGTGGGGTTGCCGCCAAA
>NW_026268028.1:20911-21389 GCF_000697945.3 Frankliniella occidentalis | reverse complement strand
GGCCTTACGTCAGCGTGCATAAGCCCGGCCCGGCCCGTCAGACCGGCCCCAGCAGCTGACTCTGCGCCCGCCGCCCCGCCGCCCGACTGTACTCCTCCTCTTTGCGCTCCAGCCGCGATTAGCACGTCCCGTAGGAGGTCCCGCCCGCGCACCGCTGTGCAGCAGAACAAGTGCGGGGCGCCCTCTACTCACACCGCACTCATTACCTGGCTCATTTCCACACGCGCCGGCCCGGGAGGCACCAACAGAGACAAAGTACCTTCTGGTACCTTCAAAGGTACCTTCTGTTCTCTCTGGGCACCAAAGCCGGACGAGCCCCCGAGCGCCGTCGTGGCGACACGCTGTACCGCAGCGCAGGGCTGCGGGCGGGTTGCCTACCTGCAGGGGGCCGTGAGCCGCCACGACGGTCACAGCGACGGTACACACACCTCCACCCCGGCGGTACCGCCTGGCCAGCTGCGGGTGGCTTCAGTACTGA
>NW_026268028.1:15186-15859 GCF_000697945.3 Frankliniella occidentalis | reverse complement strand
CCCCACTACTATTTGAATGTGAAGGCCGCCCCCACCCCTGCCCCCCTGCCTGCGCGAGGGGTGCAATCATGTCATTGCTTTTACTACCCTGCCGTGTGGGCGCGGCCACCACCGGGGGGGCCCTCACGGGGTCGGGCCGCTGACGGTGACCCCGCCCTGGAGAGGGCTGAGTGGAACTAGGCTACGGATTAGCATGCGCCCCCGCCCCCCGACACACATCAGGAAATACAGTCGAGAATACGGCCGAGAAAGGTGAACGAAATACAAATGTCCTTCTAAATGTCGCAATCAATGTGCACTCCTCGTCTGCTGGACGCTTAGCCCGCGGGACACATGGCCGTGGTCAAGGTCGTTCATCGTGGACATGAGCGGGGGCGACCGGCGGGGCGCGGCGTGGGGCGCGGCGCGGGGCGAGAGGCGGGCCCTGACAGCGCCAGACCGGCCGGCCAGCAGGCTGGTGTTTTACATCACGGGCCCAAAGCGGCGCATGACAGTCCGCCACGCCCCGCCACGCCCCGCCACGCCCCGCTGCGCCACGCGCCGCCAAGCCCTGACAAGTGTGCCGGTGACGTCACTGGCCGGCGCGGCTCGCGCACCGCACATCCTTTACCCGCGACCCCGCCCCGCCGCCAGCGGCGCCCGCACTTCCGACCAAGTTTGCCCGCTTCCTTCT
>NW_026268028.1:14864-15136 GCF_000697945.3 Frankliniella occidentalis | reverse complement strand
CGTTTAATAACTTCTATTTTTATTTTTCTGTCCTGCAGGTGAGTTTGTGATTGCTGTTGGCGTCCTCCAGGCTGCCAACATCTCGGGTCGCTATGCAGCAGGTTGTACCCTATACCAGGTGGCTGATTCACGCCACGCTCTTTCGTAGTTATACTGTACCGCATGCACGGGTGCGGGTTTGCCTGTGCTCGCTGCCCACGGCTCCTCGTGGCCCCGTGCGAGTAGGCAATCCACCCACTCGCGTGCATGCGGTACAGCATAACTACGAAAAG
>NW_026268028.1:12064-12816 GCF_000697945.3 Frankliniella occidentalis | reverse complement strand
ACGAGGAGGGGGGGCTTGTGTGGAACGGCCGACATGGTGTGTCCCAACGCGATCACATCGCGATCCATAAAGTGCATGAGCGCGACTGCAATGGCAGCGGAGGGAGGAGAAACATGATGAGAGTCGCTGTAGGAAGAGTAAAACACGCGTACTTGAAAAATAAAACCGGGGCCACAGATTCGTGTGGCGCGTTCGAAGCTCCGCAGCCGGGCGCCGCGAGGAGTCGGCAACCCTCCCGCACAGCTGCGCCGCGGGTTTGCCTACCTCCCGGGCGCGCGTCTGAGAGGTGCTGCCAAAGAGCGCCGGGCTGGCGACCCCTCGCCCTCACCCCGCCGCGCGTCCTGGACTCCACTACTGCTACTGTTTTTATTATTTATTTATTTTCGACGCTCCGCTCTGTCGTTTGTTGTTCATTTTTAGTGAGACGGGGACGGCCGGAGGCGCGTGTATTGGACGCGCCGTGCGGACCGTCCTGCAGAGTCATTATCCGCAGAGCTTTATAGGGAGGGGGAGGGGCGCCGACGGGGTGGTGATGGTGAGAACGCGTCGCGGCCGGCAGGGCGGAGCGTAGCGGAGCGGGGCAGCTCTGGGGTGGCTCCGAGTGAGTCATCGGCAGCTCGGCCGGGGGCCGTCCGGGAGCAACGTCCCGCCGGGCGAGCTGCCCCTCCTCACCCACACTCCCACACATGCGTTCTCGATTCCTTCGTCCGCCTCCGAAGAGTGAGCGAACGAGTGGTAGCGAACGAGTGAGG
>NW_026268028.1:10162-10904 GCF_000697945.3 Frankliniella occidentalis | reverse complement strand
AGGAGCCACGGACCCCGCGGCATGTCCTCTATCTTGCTTGAACAGTGGCCCGGGGGTCAGAGTCTACAGTGTAAGACAGAAGGCCGCGAGTGTGCGGGGGGAAGCTTAAAATAAACATTTTAAAGCGTCCTTTGTTGCACTTACGGTCTGCGCTGCACAGTGTTGGGTTGGGAGGGAGTCGGAAGGGTCGTATAGCACTGTGTGACAAGGCGTGGAGGGAGGGCTTTCGGAAAGAGAGAGCGAGGGGGAATAGAGTGAGGTCTAAAATCGGTCGCTCCGAGGCAAAAGCTTACGGACGCCCCTCTCTCCGCTGCACGCAATTTCAATAAAAACCTCGCACCGTTTTGCCTCCCCACCGCTTCCCCGGAGCACAGCGCCTGCACGCACTGCGTGCTGCTTTGTGATGTGTGTCCGCAGGCGAAAATTCTTGGCGAACTCTCATGCGAACCCCCCTGGGTTCACCCGGCCGCGCCCGGCCTTTTCCAGGCCGCGCCGCGCTGTTCCGCGAAAGCCCCGCGCTCTCCGCGAAAGCCTCATGCACTCCGCGAACGCGCGCCTCATACACTCTGTCACGCCCTGCGTGAGTTGGTGCCATATTGCCGGGCGCGCTCGCGGAATACCACGCAAAGCGGAGGGAGGAGAAACATGATGAGAGTCGCTGTAGGAAGAGTAAAACACGCGTACTTGAAAAATAAAACCGGGGCCACAGATTCGTGTGCGGTAGCCCCAGAGCCGCAGTCGG
>NW_026268028.1:6502-7146 GCF_000697945.3 Frankliniella occidentalis | reverse complement strand
CAACTTGACGGCTACCGGCCGGACATGAACACGGCCCGAACGGAACGGAACGGGGGCCGAACGCTTTAATTGAACAAATTGATAAGGCAGCCATCCTCTCTTACGCACTCTGTCTGGAGCCCCCCGGCGGCGGCCTAAGTAATAAGGGCCGACATCAACTGTTGTCGCCCTTCTCAGCGACGAGACTCGATGATTAAACGGCTACATGCACAGCACATATGCAAGCAGGGCTGGAGCCTGCGTGGGTCTCCGGTCACGACATCATGTCATGGTGACGTGAAGGAGCCCAGCGTGAGCTTGGACTTACTTTTGCTGCAGACAACCGCACCACCGCTAGGGCGGGGGGCGACTGCTTTGCAGAGCGTTTTTGTCGCCATTTGCGTCTGCATACGTACGGTGTCTTGACATCAAAGATTGCCTTCCTCCGGAGACATCGCCGAGCCATTGCGGTTCGAGTTCGAAAACGTCTAAATAAAGTCAAAAGCATATCGCGGCCGCCGGCGCCCTGTCAGTATGCTCGCCCAAGTCCCGCGAGTGTGTGTGCGTGTCCAGGACCTTGTTGGGCGCGCCGGGGACCTTTCGTCTCGTCAGACCGAGCGAAGGGCGGCGGCAAGCACGCTGACGGGCGGGGCGGGGCGGGGCGG
>NW_026268028.1:0-916 GCF_000697945.3 Frankliniella occidentalis | reverse complement strand
TTTTTTTAACCCGGCGTTTAAAAAGCGAGAGAGAGGGAGAGCGAAAAAAGAGATGGGGGCAGATATTTTTCCTTCTGATAGAGACAGTGTTGGGTTGGGCACTGTCTAAGATGACAAGTGAAGGTTTTCCGGTGATACAGTCGGATTTCAATGGCGCTTTTCACTGTAGCTGTTTGCACCCCTAGATACGGTTTTGCATTGGTTTTAGCTGTCCGAGGGTGTTTGAAGGTCGTTTTACGCGAATTTAATTAAAATTTCGTCAAATTTGTCCTCGCCGGACTATGGGCGGCCGGGCTCTGGGGCTCTGGGCGCCGCTGGCGCCGCCCCTTCCCTCCCCGCTCCAGCGGATCGATAGGCGACCACCGCCGCCCCGCGCCCCCCAGCCCTGCCCTCTTTGGACACGCCCTATATCGGAGCAGCCGTTTCGGAACTTCAACTTGACGGCTACCGGCCGGACATGAACACGGGGCATCCCCCTAGAGCTCTCTACCATACCGACGATACCCCTATAAAACCCTTTTGCGGACCCTACAACGGTGTGCTCCAAGTGGTGGTAGTGATGGCTGGTAGAGGTGGGGGTGAGAGTACTAAGTAATAAGGTATTCCGGAGAACGGGTAAAGAAGAACAGCACGAATAACAAGGTGGCCCGTGTTTGTCGCCCGGTCTCCCCCTCCATTTGGGCGACGAATCACAGGCCCCTTTGTTATTCGTGCAGTTCTTCTTTTCCAGTTCTCCGGAATACCTTATACAGACCTGTTGTACTACGTTACTGGTGGGATCGAGATCACAGCCTCGACCGTCCTAAGGAGAACGTCCAAGACAAAATTACGCCAAAATATGGCGTCAAAGTGGTGTCATTATGACCTTAAAGTCAAAATCTAGCCTTCCCAGGTAGGGACTTAGACGTCAAAGTGA
>NW_026268027.1:16440-18450 GCF_000697945.3 Frankliniella occidentalis | reverse complement strand
CCGGGTCGCTTCCGCTTGTCTCCTTCCCCCTCCACCTCTCTCTCTCGCTCAGCTGGTTCGGTCCGCGGCTCGGTTGTGTCAGAGCTGAACTGAACACCGACCCGGGCGAACCATCAGCCTCACCTACCATCTTTCTATCCCCGGTACGTTTTCCCTCTACCACGTGTTCGTGGTCTTTCTATTAGAGTTTGAGCCTTGAATTGATTTTCCTTTTATCCCTTCTAGGGTCTATCTTACGTCCACGTTTTACGTTGGTTGACGTCTTTACCTTGACTGGCAGTCTTCAAGTTTTGCAATGTTTTTGTCGTGCCTCGCCGCCATGTCGTCGCCTCTACCTCAAGTTCACCAGTACCTTTCGTCTCGCTCTAGGAGTGCATTTGTGTTGTATACGCCTCGGTTTATGCTATTGCTCTAGCTTACCGGATTTTGTGTATCGTATCGTTTGGCCGTGGTGCCGTTTGTCATGATCCTCCTGAGTAAGGTTATTGAAGTGCCTATGACTATATTATCTGCCAGTCTGAATAAACTGTGATATCCTACTTGGGTTATAGTTATGTTAGGAATCCTGTGTTCCTTGGCGCCCTATATAAATTCATGGCTTTGACCCAGCCCCTCTACCTGGCAACGCTGAGCTAGTCGTCCAGTTTATCAGTAGTTACAAGTTTTTACTTTACCGCTTTGTAACATTTTGGCGCCCAACGTGGGGCATTGGCTATTTGTTTGATCTTTTGATTTTGAATGTGTTTAATACCTTGTTGTTTGTACAATGTTAGGTCTTTTAGCCTTCTATATACTTTTGTATTATATAGACTCATCCCCGTTGGTTTTCCGTTTGGCATAGTGCTGTGTGAGCTTTGAGTTGGATATAGTATTTCTCTTTGAATATTTTGGAGTTTTCCTTTTAGTAACTCCTTTGCATTGTATTTGTGTAAACTTTACGTTAGTTCAATTTTGGATTGTGATGTACGCTTGTATAGTGTTAGTTTTATTCTTATCATTTTACTTGTCGCTCTTTGCTTTCTCTAACTTTTGCACAATTACTTTTGCTTCTGTGACGGGACATGTGTGTGCTTTGAAGTGTGGATGTGCTGCCACTAGTGTGAGTTTTGTTTTTCAAGTGTGTGTACATTTGGGTCGAAGTATTAACTTGGCAATTCATTTAGGGCTGGTTAGGTTTAAATGTGTTTTACCTTGATGGCCACCTTGGTTTAATGCTGTATTTAGTAAGTCCTATCCGCTATTTGATTGTGTATCGGGACATTTTTGATCTTTAGGGTCAGTTGCATTTATCTTTCATAGTCTTCCCAGTTGGGGATTTTTGTAGACATGATGTTTAGTTTTTTTGCTACTTTAACTTTTGAGTTGTTTGTCCATTTGAAGTTAATCTTTGAATTTTTACCTTCAGTGGTAATTAGGTTTGGTTGTACCTCTGGTTTCACTTTAATGTTGTGACGAAGAAAATAACTCCTCTCAAGGCAAGTGTGGTCATAGTTGATGTGTCACACTCTGAGTAGGTTTCGTGTCTCACGCTTGTTTAACTTTTTGAACTCTGTTTAAGTTTTCTTTTGAACTTGTCTGCTTTAGGGCAGTATTTGTGATGTAGTCAGCCATCTCTCTTTTCATTTTGCTAGTTTGCATAACTTTTGGTGCTGTTTTTGATGTTTAATGGTGAACTTGAGTTTCTATATTTTATTACTGGCGTTTTTCTTAATTTTCAATTTATTTTGAGGTAATCATTCAAGGCTCTTATTCTTTATCTTGGGCTATCTCTTGTCGCTTCTATTTTCCTACCATCTTTCTTCTAAAGGGAGCTTTCAATCTTTTTGGTCGGGGGGGGATGTTACGGTTTCCCGTAACTTTTGTTTATCTACCTTGACTCGGAGGCGCCTGGAGCATAGGCCGCCCGATCTACCCCGTGCCCGGTCTCGCGGTGGAGTGGCTGTTGCCCTCCTAGTGCGTAGGCAACCCTTTATGCCTTGGTTCCCCGCTTGGCCGGGAGATGGGTCTGCC
>NW_026268027.1:10965-11675 GCF_000697945.3 Frankliniella occidentalis | reverse complement strand
GGAGATGGAGGAGGTGGAGGAAGGTAAAACTTTTCGATGCGATGCATCCGCGAGGTCGTTAACTCTGAGCTCGACGGTCCGCGTCGTATAAACTATCAGCGGGTCCCGGCCGATAGTGGGACGGGCCGGACGGGCCGGACGCCGGGCGGGGAGCAGGTGGCTGGGCGGAGTGGGGCGGGCGGGGTGGTGAGGCGCACCGGCGGCGCCTCTTTCATACGCTCGGTATACTGTCGCGGCTGCACGACGGTGCTTTTATCAAGACACAAGTTCACCATTACACTTCACCACACGAGCCGCGCAAGCGGGCGGCGGCGGCGGCGGCGGCGCCGGGGGCCACAAATATCGTACCGAGGTATGCGGAGCGGGACGCGCGCACGCACTCGTAAAATTGTGTCATCATCTCGGCGGACCGGGGCGGTGCGCAGCGGTGCGGGGCGGTGCGCAGCGGTGCGGGGCGGTGCGCAGCGGTGCGCAGCGGTGCGGGGCGGTGCGGGGCGGTGCGGGGCGGGACGTGGCGGCTCTAGCGCTGGCGGCGCCGCCCCTCACACTCATCATGCGGGAGCACACCGACCGGCGTTACTTACTACGTATACTGGAATGTTGAGCCCGCCAGCTCGCCATACCGCCGCACCACCACCAGGCAGGGCCAGCGGCTGAGGCGGTGGCGCACTTTACGTAGGCGAGCGCGTGCGTCAGCCACCCGCTGCCGC
>NW_026268027.1:10343-10814 GCF_000697945.3 Frankliniella occidentalis | reverse complement strand
GGGCGAGAGTCATTCAATCAGTAATGGCTCCAAAAGGATGGGCTGTGTGCGGTCATAAATATGGATAAGCCGCTGCATCCCAGACGGTCTGGACTAATTCGGACGGTCGCGGGGCTCGTGTTGGGCCCATGGGACGCTCAGTCGCCATACAATGTGCAGTGCAGGGTGCGCGCGCACACACACACACAACACACACACACATCTACACAGTCACACCAAGAGAGCGAGTTTCATATGAAAGAGATCAGACGTTTTAAGCTTATTCGTATGAGAAACAGTTCAGGTCTAGGGCCTCATTTTTACCGCTTTTGCAGTGCGATTGCGTTTGTGTGCACCCATAGCGCGGGTCGCATGGACACAGCGAGACTGGTATATGACAGGAGTACGTCTCTGTTCCCTGCCTCCTCCAGCTCGTGTGTGTGTGAGTGTGTGTGTGTCGCGACTGCGGCTCGTCACCCAGCGATAGAGTGT
>NW_026268027.1:8122-9701 GCF_000697945.3 Frankliniella occidentalis | reverse complement strand
GCTGTACGAGTGCAGCATTGTTGTCTGAAGTCGATCATAAAGCAGCGCAGTAATCTGTTCCGGAGAGGAGAGGCTGGAGACCTCCGGCCAGCTGCAGCCGCGCGCGGAGCGAGCGTCCACTGCTGCAGAGAGAGGGATTTCCGGCCTGAGAGCGACATAACGAGACCCGGGGGGCAGGGAAAAGGGCGGGGCGAGTCGCACAGGAAATTAATTTGAAAAAAGTACCATTGTGAAAAAAAAAGCATTTCAAGTACAATTCCTGTAGTTGGGAAACACAAAAATTGACAAAATTTTAGAAAGGAAAGTACGCATCTCAGAAACGTAACGATGATGCAAATAATTTGATGACACACTGAAATCTCTTTATCAGCTGTTGGAGTACTGCACCACGTGTTCTCCCCGCATCGAAATCCACACTAAAACCCTAAAAACACTTTTATTCACAACTTAATTATAACTGTGTTGGGCGTTACGCTTGCGCATGTTTTAATACGCCAGCACGCACGAACAAACTCAGTAAGCTGTTATAGTAAAGAGTTTAGATTTTAACGTGTGTCCTTCAGAATCTCAATACTTCTGTTTTCGGAACACACTCCGTTCATCGGAGCACCACAGCACAGCCCATACATTCCGGAGGCGGTGCCACCCCCGGCATACAGACAGGGGTCGGGTGCGCGCGGATCGGTTCGAGACAGAGGGGGGAGGGGGAGCAGGAGGGGGAGCAGGAGCCAGGCCACTCCTGCCTCACGTGCGCACCACAGTGCCGCAATCACTGCGCGAAAAATGTCAGTAAGGGTTCACGGAAGAATAATAGTCCATAATCAATGTCGTATAGGGGCAAACTCTGATCGTGAAATTAAAAATTCATATTGTAGTACACCTTACAAAAAAGCAAGTCGTAAAATTAACACAATTTCCAAATTTAAAAATCTAGCTAGTTTTCTACAACGAGCAAATCGCATATGTACGACTGTATTCGTAAATTTAAATGTGCCTACGTTGGCATTCGTAAATTCGTAGTTTCATTTGTAAATCGAAATTATGGAAAAATATTTTTTTAAATTTACCTTAGAATGTTTTGCACTGCATGAATGCAACGCGCCACGCCGTTCCGTGTATACGAGGCGCAAGTGGGAGGAGACACAAAAAAATGATTCAATCCAACCCGCCAAAGATGACGGCGACATAACGATACGAGCGTGGCGTGTGGCGTGCGTCGTGCACGCGTGACCAGGTCACGCCCGCGCGCACGCAAAGGGCAAAGCGGCACCCGCCCAACCCAGCCATCTCAACCAGGCACTCTCATATGGTCAACTTCCTGCTGCTTCATTTTCTTTAAACTTTGTCGCGATTCATTGTCACATTGTCAGCCGAAATGTCGTGGAACGGTTTTGAGGATATTCGACTTTGCTTATTTCGGCCGCGCGCGCGGACGGAGAGTCTGAACCGTCGTAAGGGGAGGGATTTATCGTCCTCGTCGGTCGAGAAACATTTTGTACTTGGCTCCGCGGGGCGCTGGGGCGGCTTGTGCAACATGTCATCCCACTGTGCGCCGCGGGATGTACATCCAAAGTACAGA
>NW_026268027.1:5859-6896 GCF_000697945.3 Frankliniella occidentalis | reverse complement strand
TTTCATTACGATCTCATCCACACTAACGCAGCGGTGGCTCAGCGTATTACAAGCAAAGAGAAATGACCAACATAATTGTGATTTTTTTTCCTGTTTCTAATTTTCTTTACATAAGGGGTTGCAAAGTGCGGTCGCAACTTTTTATTTTCGTTGTCAGTTGCATAAAAGTTACCACCTTCTATATATAAACCGCACCCTCCTCGCGGGACGTTTTCTTTTCTCAGTGCCCCTGGCGTGCCGCTGAGCTCCTCGCATGAACGACCAGCGCAGAGATCCAATCATAGATCATCGATCGCACATAAATATAACATCGCGGAGCGGTATATCCGCCCGGGCACATCGGGCCCCGGCTCGGCTCGGCCCGCCGCCACCCGGCCCCGGCACGGCTCGGTGGCGCGCGCGCGCCGCTCGGCTCGCACCGCGCGGCCGCGCTCTCGGTACCGTCGGCGGCGGCGCCGGCCCGGAGATGTACCGGACTTGTAAACAACAGCCTCTCCCCGCTATTCAGAGCGGAGCACGCGGAGGGGCCGCGGGGGCCACGGAGGCTCCTGTTCGGGCCGCACCCCGCCGCAAATGGTATGCGTCCGATCGCGAAAGGTCCGGCTGCTGCCGGATGCGCAGTGTCCCGCACCCAGCTGGCCTCGCCCAGGCCAGCTGGCCAGCTACTCGTATTGAGTGCCACACTTGGGTGCCACATTGGGTGCCACACTGGATGCCACACTGGGTGCCACATTAGGTGCCACACTGCGTGCCACACTGGGTGCCACACTGGGTGCCACACTGGGTGCCACATCAGGTGTCACACCAAGTGTCACACCAAGTGTCACACTGGGTGTAAGACTGAACATGTGACCACCGGTCCCCGCTTCAGGGTTGTCGCTCAAATGGGACTTGCGTTAGCTAATCTGCAATCCGAATGTCAGCGATGACGACACCGCAAGTGTTCCGCGTTCGATTACAGGGAAAATCGCTGGAGTCACTAGAGCACCTTGTCCGGTTGGAATCGTTTGTGGTCTTTTTCTGACGTCACCGTGTTG
>NW_026268027.1:5028-5720 GCF_000697945.3 Frankliniella occidentalis | reverse complement strand
TACAGAATTCTGTATCAAATTTGATACAGAATTCTGTATCAGCCTCTTGTGATATGAAAACATGTAACATGGGTACAAAATTCTGTAATCTGATCAAAATGTTACAAAATTCCGTAAATGTTGCTAATTTCTGTAACAGATACATGATCAAGTAACGTTGGATACGATTTTATGTAACCTTGGATACAGAATTATGGAACTTGGTTGGCACGGTCTCCGGGAGACCCGGTGGCATTACACCGGGTTCCAGCGAACCTCTCCTCAGGTAGCCTCGGTGGTCGCGCGGGTAAAGGCGCGACTTCCTAATCTAAGGGTCTGGGGTTCAACTCCCGGTGCGGCAAGGTACATTACTTGAAATGAAATCGAAGGACTTAAGTACCATAGAAAAAAGAAGAGGGGGAATGGGAGGAAGAGTAACAAAATGAAGAATTTCAATTTTAAAATCCCAAAGATGTTCTGTATCAGGTGATACAGATTTTCTTATCCGTGTTACAGATTGAAATCTGTATCAAAAATGATACAAATTTCTGTAACATGTGATATGTAAATTACTGCGTAACAATGTTACAGAATTTTGTACTGATTTTTTTTAGAGTGCATACAAAGGGAGGCTGGAGTGATTTACTGCGGCCGAAGTGAGGCCCGCTTCTGATGCAGTGATTAGCGTTTGGCGCAACGCCGCGCGTGGCGAT
>NW_026268027.1:0-349 GCF_000697945.3 Frankliniella occidentalis | reverse complement strand
CATCCGATTTGACTGGATTTTGTGTCGGCAGTCAAGGACGCAGCGTCCACGCACAGCTAGGCACAGACAGGTGCTTTGCTGTCCTATACACGGTAAAAACAATGTCTCATTTATTGAGGGCAAAGGGAAAACTTTGAGGAACTCCCCTGGTCTGACGAAAACTCCCCAGATTTCGAGGATATCTCCTCAAAAAATGTTGGATTTTTCCTCACTTTTTTAGGAAGACTCCTCAAAATCTGAGGCAAGATTGAAGGACTCTTCCTGAATCATGGAAGCTCCTCAAAGTTTTCCCTTTTTCCTCAAAAAATGGGACATCGTTTTTACCGTGTATGTGCGCTCTCCGGGCGCT
>NW_026268026.1:14560-15804 GCF_000697945.3 Frankliniella occidentalis | reverse complement strand
TATTAGCTTTTACAGCTAGTTGCTTTATTTTGTACACAACTGTCGTGGCTAATTTATTAGCTCTCCTTGCTAAGAATTAGCTATGAGAGCTTATATTCTAATCTAAGGCCATATTAGCGAATGCATTAGCTAATTTAGCTAATTCTTTTTTTTCCGTGTGGTAGGGGCATTGTCCATGATAAACAGTATGCAGGCTTACAATTTGAATTTGTTCAACTATGACATACTTTCGACTTATTGGAAGTTTTCAACAAGAAAATATTTTGTTCTGCCATATACATTTACAAACATGTTTTGTACATCAATTTTTTGTTGTTTCTTTTTAAATTAAGAAACGTACATTATTAAAGGAATTTTGGACATGGTACTGTTATTGGAAGGAGAAGTGAGTCGCGGCCGTGCGGTCCGCGGGCGCTGCGGGGCGGGGGCGGCGCGGCGGGCTCGGGGCGGTTAGGGCCCCCCGCGTTGAGATTGGCCATGCACGTAACGGCCCGACCCGCGCTGATATGCCAGCTCAGCTCAGCCGAGCCCGCCCCGGGACTGTCAGCAGTCCTTAAGGGCAGGGGGCGGCTGAGCCGAGACAGAGTCTTCGGAGCGGCGCGGGGGGCAGCAGGGACCGTCTATAAACCGCAAGTATGTAGAGTTAGAAAATACCGATCGAAGCATAAAGTTTTAAGGCTACTCTCTGTTTGATTGGATGCGATTGGATGTCTGGAATGTCCCAACATCCCTCCTTTTTTCATCCCTTTTTGCCGTTTGCTTTTCGGTTTTCTTTAGAGTTGCTTTTACGGGGGGGGGGGGATCAAAGCAGTCGATCTGCAGGCCTCTGGGCGGAGGTGACGGAAAGCGGTCGGCGGAGGACCCCGGACCCGGAAGGGCGAATACCGTCCCCGTCCCGCCGGGCCGGGCCGCAGACGGCTCCAGTTAGGCCCTCCTTCCCCTGGCGGCCGGTCGGCCGGTCGGCCGGTCGGCCGGTCGGCCCAGGGCGGTCGGTCGGTCAGCCTCACCACTGAATATGCATGACCCCCCTCGCTCAAAGACGTAACGTCCTAAATGCACAAGTCGTGTGAGCAGGTCGGCGCGCCGAATCAGCTGGGGCCGCCGGGTGGGTCATGTGCTATGGACCCGTCGTGTGCGTCCCCCGCGGTACACACCACTCACGCGCACGCGGTGACATGTGGACGCGCTAGGGCGTAAGTGAACCCCCGAGCAGCAGGTCCGAGAGAGAGAGAGCTCCCCCCCCC
>NW_026268026.1:13194-13565 GCF_000697945.3 Frankliniella occidentalis | reverse complement strand
GGGGGGGGCCGTAATCTGCAATCGGTTGGCCGCTGATTAGGTATGCGCCTGCCGTGCTATGGCGACACGAGCAGCCGCTTGCCGCCGCGCTAGTCGCTAAAAAATTTAAGAGGCCTCCATAACGGCGGACATTGCCGGAGCAGGCGCGGCCGCTCGAGCCGCGGGCGGGCTCGTTTGGGGAGGAAGGACGTAGGAATGGCGATACACTGTTGGGCGCGGAAAAAAAAAGAATTAGCTAAATTAGCTGGGAATTAGCTAAGAAAGCTAAAATATTATTATTAGCTTTTACAGCTAGTTGCTTTATTTTGTACACAACTGTCGTGGCTAATTTATTAGCTCTCCTTGCTAAGAATTAGCTATGAGAGCTTATA
>NW_026268026.1:11307-12187 GCF_000697945.3 Frankliniella occidentalis | reverse complement strand
TATATTTATATTTTGAACAGTGGCATTTTTTCTGGACTTTCTCTGATTTTGCTAGTATTATAATTACGTTTTTATCGCTACAAAAATGTCATTTCCTTAACTGCGCTTTGGTCTTGCAGGAGGCTGCCTGGAGGAGCCACGTCTGGAAGAAGGGTCGCGAACAGGGCGGCAAGAGCAGCAAGAAGCCTCGGCGAAAGTTCCACTTCAAACAGATCGCGAGGTAAGAAGGAAGGGGAAGGAGGCGGGGGCGGGCAGATAAGGTGGGTAGGGGGCGGAGGAGCAGTCGCAGGGTTGTGTTTAAAAGAAGATTACGGTCAAGGTACTCGAGCTATCGGGGCGGCGAGGGCTTACACGCCGACAGTTGCACGAGACTATCGACATTAAAACGGAAATAAAAAGCAGAATAAGGGTTGGGGCTTTCAAAAATTCTCCGAAAAATATCCGAAAATTTCCCGAAAATTTCCCGAAAATAACAGAAAACTTTCAAAATCTGGGAAATTTTTCATTTTTTCCCGAAATTTTTCCGGTTTTGGGGGGAAAATTTTCCAGAAATTTTCCAGAAACTTCCCTGGGCTGCTAACCCTTATAAGCGGGAATTATTGTTTTAGAGGTGTGTGATGAGGTCAGGGGTCGTCGTCGTCGTCATGAGAGTAACAGACGATCGAAATTACTACGACGGCGCGCTCTGACGGCCAGCACGATGACGTGCGTGCAATTTGCACACCTGCAGCTGCGGCGGCCAATCAGCAACGCAGATGAGACTGCCGCGCCACCCTTTGCTGCTCTTTGTGGCCGTATTGCACGACAATACGTGTGGCGATGGGGTCGCGCGCCGGCGGCGGCGGCGGTACTCTCAGTCCATTTGCGTGGCGGGGTGGGG
>NW_026268026.1:8027-10002 GCF_000697945.3 Frankliniella occidentalis | reverse complement strand
GGGAGGGAGGGAGTAGACTCCACCCCACCGCTCCGCCCGCCGCCGCCGGTTCAGAGATGATGCCGTTGATAAAAACCGCGGGACGCGTTGTAATCAGAGAGAGCAAAGCACGAAACTTTCCGCGGTAAGCTCTCGTGTTAAGCCTGGCGGCGTAAGGCGTAACTAACTACTGCTAGGCCGCCGCGCCTGTGGCCCGAGGGGGAGCAGCGCGGGGGGCCGGTGTGACAATCCCCCCCCCCCCTCCCCTTCCGCTCCCCCTACTCCCACCCACCTGGAGCACCCCCTAAGGCTCGGGCTTGGCTCTCAGTCCGACGCGGCGGCGGCGCACTCTCTCCCTAAGGCTCGCCCCGCAAGTCCGACGCGCAAGGAAAACAATCGGGCGGGATTGCGCGGGGGCAAGTGCGCGACGTGCGCGTGCTTAGGGACGTCCCGCGGCCGCGGCTCGGGCGACACGTCGCGCAGCCCCGACGGGGCGGGGGGCGTGCACCGCATGCCCTTGTGACGAGACACACATCCACGGGAGGGGAAGGGTGTGGGGCTGGTATCCCCCCGAGGGACGGGGGGTGGGTCCCTCCCCCCTCTCGACACCCTTTCAATCGCTCCAGCTCGCACGCTACGGTTTTTTTGGTTCTTCCGGGCAGAGCTCCGCGGCAGAGATGCGCGCTTGCTTCCAGCGTTTCATTCAGGGTAGTGTGGTGTCCCACAGGCCCAAAACTTTTAACTCGTTTTTGTTGTACTGTACCGCACCGTCGCGAAGGTACCTCACCGTGGTGCTTACTGGTGCCAAGCGAGTAGGCGACCCGCCTAACACGACTGAATGCGGCACAGTAACCATATACTGACAAGGTCTTTTGAACACCTGATGTGCATGCAGAGGACGTCCGGGGGCTCTTCAGAGGAAAATATTTTGGGTATTTCAGATGGAGCTTTGCTTTCGCTCTGCATAAAAACAAGCGCCGCCGCCGATCAAAGGAGAGGAGGCATCAGCAAGGAAGGAAAAAAAATGATTTAAATTAGTTGGCACACGAGTCACCTGATCCTGGGCGGGAATGACCAGAGGCGGAGAGGGGTGTGAACTGGACCCTCTTCGGCCGCCCCACCCCACCCCGCCCCGGTCCCCCGCAGCACTCGGGCGCAGCACTTGACGACCCTAAGTGGCTGCCGCCATCAACCCCTCACCAGTTTCACCTGGGATGCTCTGCGTCACCAGCCGCCCCGCCCTGCCCCGCCCCGCCCCGCCACTCCGGGGGCCTGGCTTGGGCTGGCAGCCCAGAGGGCTTCATTACCTCGCTCGCCCGGGAACGCCCCCCGGGCAGCTGGTCTCGCCCGGCCGCGCCGCCCCGGCCTGGTGGACCAGCACCAGGAGCAGGGAGAGGCTGGCTGCGCTGTGTGGTCCCGGGGCTGTCGCCGGCCTTGACGTGCCCGATCACCCTGGCCAGGAGCCCCCGGGGGGCGACCACGTCAGCCACACGAGTCTGCGCGGCGACAAGGTGCCCGATGAGAGGGTGCCCCGCGTCGCGACCTGACCCGACCTGACCCCACCGTACTGAATATCGACAGAAGCAGCAGAGAGGCATCATCATCATCATCATCGGCGCGAAACTGGATCCCGACACAACTCACTCATGCAAAAATAAAAAGTACCCTCGACATTTGCCGTTATTACGAAACTGCGAAGTTCAGCCTGTGCGAGAAGCTCTCATAGCGCCTGATGGGTATGCAACACCACGCCTTCATTGCATGCGTGTACTGCGGGCTGGCCTACCCCGAGTCTCGCAGGCGCCCAGCTCCGAGTGTAAAAGTTGTTCGCCGAAATGAATCAGGAAAATTTCCGGAAAATTTCAGGAAAATTTCAGGAAAATTTCCGGGGGGAAATGGAAAACTTCAGGAAAATTTCCAGAGCAAAAGGGAAAATTTCAGGACAATTTCCAAGGAAAAAAATTGAAAATTTCCGAGACTTTGGAAGTTATTCGTT
>NW_026268026.1:5931-7242 GCF_000697945.3 Frankliniella occidentalis | reverse complement strand
CTCTCTCTCTCTCTCTCTCTCTCTCTCTCTCTCTCTTGCTCTCTCCAGGCTTCTAGACGCGTCAGACCAGACACCAGACTGGTTGACTTGTGCCTCATCTACCTGCCGGGGGTGGAGAGGCACTAATGTATGTGAGAGAGAGGGAGATGGGGGAGCGTCGCACCGCCAACTACGTCGTGTAGTGGCGCGGCAGCGAGGTGGCGGGGGCCTTGAGGGACTCCGCGACACGTGACGCCGCCCGGCCGGCCTGCTCGACCGGGGTCACCGCCAGGGGAGGCATTTGACACTGCCATTTGACTCCGTCCATCTGTCTGTCCATCGCTGTCTGCTGATGAATTCATTCGTTAGCCCTCATTTACTTCCTTATTGTTTTTTTAATTCAACGTGTTATTTCGAATGCGCAGGTGTTTGCACAGAACCTGTATGCCATGAAGATGAACGAGACCGGATTCACAAACGGCTCAGAGCACAGCATCAGGTATGTATACAGGTTTAAATGTCTCTTTGTTTTTGTTGTTTTGTTGTTTTTTTGCTTTCTTTATTTGTTTTTTGCTTTTTTTTTGCTTTCTTCTCTTGTTTTTATGCTTTCTTTTGTTTTTTTGCTTTCTTTCCTTGTTCTTTTGCTTTCCTTTTTTTCCTTTTTTTTTGCTTTCTTTTTTTCCCTTTTTTTTGCTTTTTTTCTTTTCTTTTTTGTTTTCTTCTCTTGTTTTTTTGCTTTCTCCTTTCCTTTCCTTGACAAGCACTAAGCAGGCCCGCGGACAGCCGGCAACACTCGCCGCATGACCGGACGCGCCGCCATGCCGTGCCGCCGTGCCCCCCACCCGCTTTGCAGATCCGCACAGCTTCACCGCCGCCGGGGCCTTTGTGTGTTCGGAAACGCGCGCGGGAAACGGCGTGACGTTCAAATCGTTCCGGACGCAATGTCCTCGCTTCCGGCTGTGCGGTTTGTGGCCCGCTCGGGCTTAGCTCTTCCCCCACCGCCCCCACCACACTCTCCCGGCGGCGGCGGCGGCGCTTGTGATCGCCAAACGTCACTCGCTTTCGATTTTGGAGAACGACGGACCACACACACATACACACACACATACACACACACATTCACTCACCGCGTCCACCGCACTGCGCCACGCCACGCCACACAACACCGCATCTCCTGAATGGCTGATCATCCGTAAACGCACCGCAGCACTCATCACATTCCATTGTGTTCCCTGCAACGCGTGCTCGCTCCTTTCCCCCCTTTCTCTCCCTTTCACCCGTTTCTCCCTTTTTCCCCTTATTTTCTCTTTTTTCTCTCTGCCCCCCCCCCCC
>NW_026268026.1:3722-4530 GCF_000697945.3 Frankliniella occidentalis | reverse complement strand
AAACCAGGACTCGCCGCCGCCGCCGCGCTGCGCTTTTCCATAAATAATGAGACTGCGGGGGCGATGCATTCCCTGCTCCGGCGCGCTTTCCCCCGTTCGCCAAAAGTTGTTGTTGTCGTGAGCACGTCACGCCGCGGTACGCGCGCGCTTTTTCAAATTACGCGCGCAATGTGTGGAGAGGGACTCCCACCGCCCGGCCTTCAAGCTGAGTGAGCAGCACGATCTGCAAGGGGGAGGTGCACACGCCCACACACAAACCAAACAGCCACATCGCCTCTGTGAGGCTGCCTTCCCCCTATTCCCCAACCCGCTCAGCAGGGGCGTCAGAATGAAAAATTGTGATTCACCGAGACACGCCTGCTTCCTGCTCGCTCGCTTGCCCCTGAACTCTCTCCTCTCTCTCTGTCTTTCCTTCTCTCTCTATCTCTCTCTCTCCCGGGCGAAATAGATTAGCGGGCACGTCACGCGGTGTGTTGTTGAAGGCTTGTGGCTTGTGTGTGTTGACTTGCTCTTTGTATCGCTCTCAAAGTTTTCATCTCAGTTCAAGCAGAAAATACTTTTTGTGATTATTATTCCAATGTAATGACGTTATGTGATTGTTTCAGCATGGCGAGCTCCAAGTCCTTCATCAAGGCCAACAGCTGCACGGAGCCCACCGCGCCGGACGGCTCCAGCCGCCTCGACGCCCCAGAGGACCACTTCGGCCCGCTCAGCAACGTGCGGTGAGTGAGGCGGGATAGGGCAAGCGCGGGAACCAAACAAAACACGGCATTTTTAAAAACTTCAAGAATTTTTTGTTGAATTTTTT
>NW_026268026.1:0-1032 GCF_000697945.3 Frankliniella occidentalis | reverse complement strand
TTCTGGAAAAGTTTTTAATTTTTCTGGAAAACTTATGGAAAATCGCCCGCAACTGGACGCCGCCCGGGCTCGGCCGGGTAGGCAACGCGCCTCCTCGCACCGCACCGGCGTGTTGCGGGACTGCCTACCCCGTGGACTGCAGGCGCCCGCCGCCGGGGGCGGCTGCTGCTGTTGCTGCTCTCTATCTGCGGTCGTCTCTCTGCGGTCGCCTTAAGTTGCTTAGCTCCGCCTCGGCGCGGCGGCGGTTGGTTATCCCGCCGATGGAGTTTACCTGGCTGTTTCTGCCAAACTCCCTCGCGAGCCGCAGCCGGCCGCCGCAAGCCCGGCGCTCGACCGCACTTGGAATGCCGCCGCGCGCCGGGGCTCGGAGAGGATGAGGAGGACCAGGGGAAGGAGGAGGAGGAAGAATGGGAGGATAAGTGGGGTGGGGGTCGGGCGCAGCCGGAGGGGAGCGGGCGATGGATTGCTGGAACGCGCTGCTCCTTGTAGAGATATACATTTTTTCATGTTTTTTATTTTATTTTTATTTCCTTTAAAATGTTATACTCCCCGCGTGCTCTGGAGAAACACCGTAAGCCTCCCGGCCAGGCGGGTGCCGGGTCCCCCCCTCTTTTGTGTTGAGGAAATAACACCCTGATGGGATTATGCTTTGAAAAGCAGCAGCATCAGTGCCATGCTAATCGAAAATTGGCGGTTTCGTCAGTGGTTTGGTGGGAGGGGGGGGGGGGGTTCTTTTAGCAGTGGCAGCACCACAACCACCACCACCACTACTACCACCGGCAGCAGCAAAGCTTGTTTCAGCGGAATGCCCGCCCCCCCCCCTTCCTCCCCCCAACCTATATCGTTATTTCGGGCCGCCGTCGCCGTGTCGTATCTTGATGTTTTATGTTGTTGTTGTTGTTTTTTTGCCCGGGAGCCTCATTTCCCGCTGCTTTGTCCCGCTGCTGCTGCTGCTGCTGCTGCTGCTGCTGCTCGGCCTCGGCGAGCCTTTCATCAGGGCGGAGCGTGGCGCGGCGGGTGACAGCCCCCCCC
>NW_026268025.1:17275-18013 GCF_000697945.3 Frankliniella occidentalis | reverse complement strand
TGAAGTGTGAAGTCTACGGAGTCCGTTGGAAAATCCCAAAGGGCTTTGGCAATAATTTTCACGAGGTGCGGTTCGTCTCGTCCCCCTCCCCACCGCCACAGGGCGCGCGGCCGCCCGCGGCCGCCCGCGGCCCCCGCACACGGCGACGGTTGCCCCCCGTTTATGCCCGTTTTCCGGATCGTAAATTCGCCCTGGGTGCATCCGAGGACAGTGGGGCGGAACGAAACGGAGACCACTGTCGCCAAAAAATATATATTTAAAAAAAATGGTTTCATTAATTCCGTAATTTCGGCGACCCGCGTCGTCGCTCCCCCTTTTTTCGCCAGTGTTTTTCCGTTTTCTGTGAGCTTCTAGGCTTGGCCCTACTTGCCGCTACTTCTCTTATCCCCGTCGATATTCTCTGTTCAGGTCGCGCCCGTGCGGCTGAGACGGCGCCGCACATGCGGGTATCGGCGTCGTACGTGCGCGTCGGGCGCGGGCTAAATGATTTTGACACGAGCCCATCCCCCCTCCCCTTCCTCCTCCTCCTCCCTCTCTCCCTCCTCGCGGCCGCACAGTTTCGTGCGCCGAGCAGCATTGCGTGCCGGCTCGCATTTCGGCGAGTGGACTATACCGGGAGGCGTAACAACACCGGGGCACGGCCCCCGCGGCCCTATGGCGGCCCCCTGGCGACCCTGCGGCCCGTGGCGCGGCGTTTGGAGCTGTTTTGAAGCCCTTTTGCTTTGCCCTGGGGACCCA
>NW_026268025.1:14730-15065 GCF_000697945.3 Frankliniella occidentalis | reverse complement strand
CAGGGTGTATTTTTTAGGCGTTTGTTATAAAACGGAACTCACATTTTTAAAATTAAAGTTAATGTCATGGTTTGTAAAAAATATTCAAGTGAATGCTCTGGAAATCAAAGTGTGTACATGTATGCGTTATTTACTGAATACCTACATGTATGCAGCAAATACTGCGTACATGATTATGTATGCGGCAAATAGTGTGTACATGACGATGTAGGCAGCAAATACTGCATACATGGCCAAGTACACACTTCGGCACATAGCTTTTAGCATAGAGCTCTACGTGTGTACATGGGCTCTGAGTCGCACGTTTCAGTTGTCACTTGTCACTCATCATTTTA
>NW_026268025.1:14296-14680 GCF_000697945.3 Frankliniella occidentalis | reverse complement strand
CACACTTCGGCACATAGCTTTTAGCATAGAGCTCTACGTGTGTACATGGGCTCTGAGTCGCACGTTTCAGTTGTCACTTGTCACTCATCATTTTAAAGTTCTTACTTTAAAGGTTACCATTCGTTAAATGCGACAGAAGTGGTAAGTGACGGACCCCTCATCTTAACACTATTACCCCGTACCCTGTTCCGTGTACCGAGCTAAAATACACCATCATGCAATTTTTCTTTTACGGAAAGATGTTTTACTGAGTCAGTTGTAGTTGTTCACTTAGAACTAACGTTGCTGGAGGAGTTTTGAAACGAAAATCTTTGTGAATCCGCGAAGCATTTCGGCATCGCCGAAATCCCTGGAATAATGCAGGTGCGGTGCAGCACAATTAAA
>NW_026268025.1:13263-13588 GCF_000697945.3 Frankliniella occidentalis | reverse complement strand
ACGTTTCAGTTGTCACTTGTCACTCATCATTTTAGAGTTCTTACTTTTAAGGTTTCCATTCGTTAAATAGGCCTACGACAGAAGTGTTAAGTGACGGACCCCTCATCTTAACACTCTTACCCCGTACCCTGTTCCGTGTACCGAGCTAAAATACACAATCTTGCCATTTTTCTTTTACGGAAAGATGTTTTACTGTGTCAGTTGTTGTAGTTGTTCACTTAAAAATAACGTTGCTGGAGGAGTTTTGAAACGAAAATCATTGTGAATGCGCGAAGCATTTCGACATCGCCGAAATCTCTGGAATAATGCAGGTGCGGTGCAGCAC
>NW_026268025.1:3765-4493 GCF_000697945.3 Frankliniella occidentalis | reverse complement strand
GGAAGGGGGTAACAGCCACCCCCTTTTGCTCTTATATTGTTATGAAGTTGCGGCGCTGGCTGGTCCGGTAGGACCCCCCCGGGGCCCCCCTGGGGTGAAGGGGTAGCGGAGGGGAGGGGGGCTGCCTACTGATGGCTCCTGTCCTGTCCAATAGCGCCGGGGGGGGGGGGGGGGCGAGGAGCGAGGGTAGGAGCTCTGTCGGCCGCAGGCCAAAACAAACGTCGACAAGAAAGGCATTCAGGATTGCGTTAGAAAAGTATGGCGGTGATGATAATGGCCATGTGGGCTCGGGCTAGGCGAGGCGAGCTTTGGGTGGTCGGCCATGTACATTGTGTACAATGTGGAGGTGCGGGAGGGGGGGGGAGGTTGGTCCGGTACACCGGGGGCAGCCGCACTGGTGTGAAAGGTCCATCGTAGAGGGAGGGGAGGTGCTGAAGTGCAGCCCGCAGGCGAGAGATGACCCCCTCTCGTTTCTGCCTCGCTGGGCCGGGTTCGGGTATGCTTGCTGGTGGCGGTGGTGGGCCGCTGGGGTTTGTATTCCCCCGTGGCACACCTGAGCCTCACCTCGCCCCACCCAGCCGCGCGAGTCGGACCGACCGGGATAGTTGGGAAACCGCCACCACCTGTCTGTAGGGGGTGATTGTGATTATCCAGACCCCAACATCCCTTGCGTCATCTCCGCTTCCCATCCCCCTTCCCCACATCCCAACTCGACCTCCCACCCGACC
>NW_026268025.1:2654-3261 GCF_000697945.3 Frankliniella occidentalis | reverse complement strand
GCTGCCACCAATCAACCGAATAATTGATGCGCTCTAGCCAGCGCAATCACCACTAAGGCGCCTCGGCCGTCGAATCAGTCCCTCCGCCCTGGCCTCGACCCCCAACCGCTCCCACAACCCCCACACCACGCCTCCCAGCGCTGGATGTTGCTAGTGTTTCGCACATGGAATACCATTCCTCGGAGAGTCGAACATTCATCATATCTGTTTTCCTGTTGTGTGGTGCTGAGGTCGTTTTGCATTATTCTCTCGACCCAAAATTCTCTGCCGTATTTCTGACTACACGTACATACACGTGGAAGTGCGTTTCGCCCGTCTGGAAGTAGTGCTAGCGGTGTACTTCACTCACTCCTGGAGATTCGATCGGCTTGGCGGCCTTTACCGCTAAACGTGATGCACTTTGGGAAAGCCACCTCCCTCTCCCCTCCCGCCACCCCTCCAACCCTTCGTTCGTCTTCTCGGCGGAAAATCGTTTCAAGTAGACCCCCATCACTCTAAAGGTAGCGTGAGCGTTTTATTTTTCTGTCCAAGTTTGGGGTGCAGTAGGTACCACATTGGGGTAGCCCGTGTCAGGCAGTGAGGGAGGGAAAACGTGATATTTATCGGG
>NW_026268025.1:0-1290 GCF_000697945.3 Frankliniella occidentalis | reverse complement strand
CACAATACCTTTGCCCGTCCCCTCCCCTCCCCTCCCTCCCCTCCCCTCCCGCGCCACTCGCTGAGCCTGCAGCATGGTCACGCCGCGCTCACGCCCCTCGGCATTCATACGTGACGGGGAATGAATGACACCGCAGCCCTGCTCTCTACACTGCCGCAGACGGACGTGATTGAAATAATGGAATAATCTGCGTGTGCGTGACGCGCTCGTGACACGCGCGTGTGACGAGTCGCGTGGCTGACGATGCGCCAATCTGCAGGGAGTTGATAGTGACACATCCTACAGAAACGGGGCGCGCCCCGTGGCGCAGCAGTGCATTTCTGTATGCCGCATGGATTTGGAGTACAACCGCCTCTCATTTTTGCGGAAGTTGGCTGTGCATACGTCGGAAAATGTTTCCTTCAATTGACTACCTTATTGATTTCATTATTTCATTATGATTTACACACTCGATTTGACATCCCTTTCCATCTAAATTTTAGCTGCCCTAAAAAATCTACAAGGTTATTCAGTAACAGCAACGTATCTTTACCACCCAAGATTAAGCTGAGGGAGCTAATAATTTTACCTAAGACCAATGCTAATCAATTAGCTAATTTCACGAATCTTTTTTTTTTCTCGTGTGCTTTTATCTCTGGGGAGCAAATGGGTGACCCTTACCACAGCACATTCTTATAATCGCTGATAAAGTATGATGCTGTGCTGGCATCGCTCCCCACACTGCCCATGATGCTTCTCGACTCAGCTTCACTGATCTGGATTAACGCCTTTCCCTGAAGCGCGCTCGCTGGCCAAACGCTGTGCGACGCTGGGCTAACATTTGCACTCCTTTTCCTTGTTTCCCTTTCCCCTGGATACTTTGGCATGTCGTGTCGCTGTGCTGGCTGTCGGGGGCGCACGCCACGTCTTGTAGTGTGAATGCCGATCCGTGGTGGCGGCTGGTGGCACAATGGAGTGGCATTAGAGGCCCCCGCGGCGCCCACGGGGCAGTAGGGCCCCACGCCACCCCCGGGGACGTGTTAATCTGGTGTACTTTTCTTTTTATTTCTCGAATGATTGGATCACCTCCTCACTGTACAACAATTTTTCTCACAGTGGCTTGAGACGAATTGGGGGTTGTTTGGATTCGTGAAAGACTAGCTGAGGTGGGTAAAACTCAGACTCTCGCCTTATCACTTTGCTAACACCTCTCACACGATCGGGTGATCGTCTTTGCGGTGTGTTCCAAAGCCGGGCCGCCCGCGAGTTTCTAACACGTAGTACTTGCTCCTGGAAATCAAACACGACGAC
>NW_026268024.1:20964-21662 GCF_000697945.3 Frankliniella occidentalis | reverse complement strand
TAAATACAACCTTTACGCCATGCTCAAAATGGATATGCGAATCGCACGTCAATCCACTTTTTGTCACAATAATTTTTAATCAGGACCTCTAAATTTTCTTACGTAATTGCATCTCTATACAGTCCTAGTTCTAAAACTCTAATTTCAATGAATTTGTGCACCACGCGCATTAACAAAGTGCAATCTTTCCATAATGTGCAATATTCTAGCTAGAAAAGTTCGATAAAAATAAAATAGAGCAGAACGCGCCGCGCCGCACCGCGCGCCGCAGGCGTCCGCACGGCTGTCTATTCTTAGCCCTAGCCGAAATCGAGCTACGCACCTTATTTTTTCTGTTGCCCAGAGATCCCCCTGCGTCGGAAATAATCTGACCCATTTTGCCGCGTGACATTCAAACACTGAACTTGAAACCTAAACAGACTGTTTTAATTTTGATATTTTTAATGTTCCAGGAAAATCGGCATCTAACTACTTTTCTGCTATTATGTATCCCGTACTTAATTTAACATCTTTTAATTTTACAGCGAGCCACTTAATTGGTTCTTAAGTATAATTAAACATGTTGGCATCAGCGCTATCTATATTTTCCTTAGTTGATAACTACTCTGGAGAGGACGAATGCTACGGGCTGGAAACCTTCCTAATGTGCATAGAAGCCGCAGCTTCATTCAAACCTGATATTTCTGATGCGCAACTGC
>NW_026268024.1:17399-17694 GCF_000697945.3 Frankliniella occidentalis | reverse complement strand
GTAATTACTATCTTAAGAGAAATTCATACTTATCAGTTTTCAAATTTAATATGCATTTTGCATTGTTCGATCATGTTGTTATTATGCTGATCTATTTTAGTGTGAAAAACTCTCAATGAGACAGTTTATAAAACCAAACGGATAAAACAAAATAAAATCGTATTGTCTAAGTGCTGCAAGCGATACGAAATTGCTTCTGTTCATGGAACACAATCAAAAAATGTGTGACGATGATTGACTTTAATATATATGTCATTGGCTAACTGAGTTTGACAGCATGGAGTACAGGCACCTA
>NW_026268024.1:14870-15243 GCF_000697945.3 Frankliniella occidentalis | reverse complement strand
AGGTGGCGGCGCCGGCGGCGGCCCGGCCCAGCCCGGCCGGAGAGAGTGGAGTGGAGTGGAGAAAAACTTGTTCCGCCGGGGGGCGGCTGTGCCCGGCGGGGGCGGGGCGGGGGCGGCAGTGGGACTGTGGCGCCACCGCGCGCCGCTAAACTTTTAGCGGCGTCTGCGCTGCTGTTTGGGGTGGCCGCCCGCCCGCCCGCTGCCGGTGGTGCTAAATCAGACGGGGAGGATGAGGACTAAACTATGGCCGTTGGCCGTGCTGCTGTGCTGCTGTGCGGTGTGACGGCGGCGCCTGAACCGGACCGGCTGCCACGCAAGCAGATCGGAAGCTGTCCCGGGGGACGCAGCGGCGGCCGCCCTCTTGACTCCCCCC
>NW_026268024.1:13931-14820 GCF_000697945.3 Frankliniella occidentalis | reverse complement strand
TTCAGACAATAATGAAAAATAAACATGACCATTTTATCGCTGGTGTATAACAAAGGCCGAAAATGACATTCTCAAACCTGTTGCGGACAAGGGTCTGGAACCAGGCAAATACAACACACCTACTTTGCTTTGACGCAGTCAAGCTGCAACACAATCTGCTGGAGGAACAGAAAGCTCGGGACGCCTTTGCCACGTGACTTCTCTCGACCACGCCTGACACACAACTGGCCTCTTCCCGAGCAACCGGCCTCTGCGTTTCGTTTTACACACGGTAGAGGGAGTAACGGTGGGGGCACGAGAGGTCTGTTCGTGGGTCCAGAATCTCGACAGGTTGGGGGATTAACACGCTGGACTTAACCAACTGTGGTGCGCGTTCACATTACCTTCAGTCGGGGCGGCCGTCCAGGTAGGTAGATGGGAAGCCCAGACTCTGCTGACGGGCTCCTACCTGACTCTCTCTCTCTCTCTCCCGCACATTGGCCGGGTGAGCCGGGCGAGGGTCGTTGCCGCTCAAGCCTATTCGGGGTTGCCCAGCTATGCTAGAATTCCCTCGTGTCCCTACCGTCTCCTCCTCCACCGTGGTGAGCAAGACCAAATCAAGCCGAAAATTAGAGGAATAATATCCTGCCTTGACAATATGTTTCTTCATCAAAGTTTTCGCCAGTTTCCAAACATTTTCAATATTTGTCAAACTTTCTTATATGCTTAATTAAACTTTTTTCAAACTTTTTACAACTTTTTTCTGTTTTTTCCGACTTTTTTCCGACCTTTTTTTTTACGTTTTCTGACTTTTTCTGACTTTTTTTCCATTTTTTCCAAACTTTTATTTAACCTTTTCTTCAAACTTTTCCAACTTTTTTTCCGACTTTTTTCCGTTTTTTTTACTTTT
>NW_026268024.1:9443-13881 GCF_000697945.3 Frankliniella occidentalis | reverse complement strand
ACCAGTCGCACAGTTTGCGTGGACATGGTGCCGGACATCATCGCCGTCGAGGACGTGTGCCGTGCCTTCACCGACGTCGAAGACACCGTCGTGGAGAAGTGGAAGGAAGTGGACATTCCTGATTGGTGTGCGTCGTATGTTGCGTGTGACATGCCGCTGGTGCGCCATCGCAACGTGTTCGTCTAGCCCGAGCATCGGCCGGGTACGGACGCGCAGCTGCGGACTGGCTTGATAGTTCGGACGCGTACTTTGTGTGTGTGGAGCGTCTGCTCCGAGAGGGGGGCACCCCGGTTTTACTTCGTGACATACTGTGATTTTATTTTTTGACGAAGAGTGGAGCGTGTCTTTACGTCAGCCATGGTGGTCCGCAAGGACACCGTGACGCTGAATTTCGAGCGGGAGGCAAAGAAGCCGGGCAACGGTGATTTGGCAAGATGGATGAAAGAAGAATTGGATGTGGGGGTGAGCGAGTTGGTGAGCGTGGAGCATGAGTTCGGATCAAGACGGGTGCATTTCAAGCTGAAGGACAGCAAGAAAGTGGAAGAGTTGGTTATGGAAGATGGCGGCGAGCGTTTGTTTAGATACGAAGATGGTTCAACAAAGAAGGTCACCCTGAGCTGCGCGGGAATGGGTCTGCGCTACGTGCGCGTCCGCAACCTCCCACTGGAAGCCGGCGAGGAAGAATTGAACAAGATCCTGAGTGAGTACGGGCGTGTGATTGATTGTGTGAGGGAGAAGTACGGGCCGAAGAGTGTTTTTCCGGGAGTGTTGACGGGCGTGCGCGTGGCGCGGATGCAACTGAAAAAGCATGTTCCCAATTACCTGCGTGTGTGCAACTTGGAGGTGTACGTGGAGTACTCTGGGCAGCCGCGGACCTGCCAGCGGTGCGGCAGCACGCAGCACCTGCGGGCTGCCTGCCCCCGCGGCAACACCTACGCCGCACGGCTCGCGGCGCCCAAGGAGCCGCCGACGCCCCTTTTTGGCACGGGGTCACTTTTTGACAATTTTTATGGGGGCGCAGACGAGGGAGAGAAGGAGGTGGAAGGGGAGAAGAAAAAGGATGCGGTGGTGCTAGAAAGTGACGGGACGGGAGAAGGGGAAAAGGAAAACAGCTGGAGTGAAGACGAGGATAGGGTCAACCGAATTTTTAACCAGGAGATGGTTGAGGCGCGGGAGAAGGTGATGAACACCACCTACCCCCCTCTTTGTCACCGCGTGAGTGCGCTCAGCGGCGAGGAGCCTGCAGACGACGCGCCGGCGGCTGCGTCAGAATCGGCTGCCACTGAGCCAGCAGTCGACGCGGGAGACGGTGCAGCAGAGGGCGGCGCGGCGGCGGTGGGTGAGCTGTTACAGAGAAAGGTGAATGACATTGTTATTGGCTTAAACATAAACCCCCAGAATGTGCCCCTCCCCGCGAGCGCCCCCTCAACACCAACGGTCGAGGCCACCCGCAGGAAGAGTGCCGTCCCCCCGCCCCCCTCCCCCGCGACCACCAGGAGCAGTGGGAAGAGGAAGAAGACGGGGGTGCCCGGCCCCGCGGCCGCACCGACGGCGCGCCAAGAGTCGTATAAGAGAGCCAGAAGGATAGAGAAGCAGATTCAGGGCCCCGGTGGTATTTCTTCTTTCCTCAAATCATGAATGTAATTTCGATTAATATTTGCGCCTCCACAGCCCCCGCCAAGATGGAAGCGCTGCGTGTCCTCGTCGCAGAAAAGAAGGCCGACGTGGTTCTGCTGCAGGAAGTCGCTGCCCCCCTCTTCAACTTCCCCGGGTACACGGAGGTCGTCAACGCGGGCGAGAACAAGCGAGGGACAGCCGTACTGGTGAAAGAAGAGCTCGAGACCACCTTGCTGCTCGCGCTCCCGTCCGGGAGAGCCACAGCCGTGCAGGTAGAAAATATCACCTTTATTTGTATCTATGCACCGGCAGGAGCGAGGAGGCGGCAGGAGCGAGAAACGTTCTTCAGCACGGACATCGCCCCGCTGCTGGCGTCCGCCGGGGAGCACGTCATCCTCGGGGGCGACTTCAACTGCGTCCTGGAGGCAGGCGACAACACCGGCGCCCCCAACGCCTCGCCAGCGCTGTCTAGACTGACCCGCACTCTCCAGCTGCTCGATGTGTGGCCTACCCTCCGGGCGGAGGCGGGCCATACTTTCATCACAACCCAAAGCTCGGCAAGGTTAGATCGCTTTTATTGCTCTCGCTCGCTCGCCCCCCTGTTGCAGTACGTGGAGACGACGGCAGTCGCCTCCAGCGACCATCTCGCCGTGACTTGCACCCTGAGCGGAGCGCGCGCACCGCCCCCGCCGCGCCGCCCCCAGGCAAGCTGGACCATCGACGCGACGGCGCTCAAGCACCCCGACTTCCTGCCCGGCTTCGCGAGGGAGTGGGCGCTCGCGGTGCAGCAGCGCGCCGACGCGGAGACGCTGACGCAGTGGTGGCTGCGCGTCGCGAAGCCCCTCGTCCGCAGCTACGCCGCCGCCTTCACGCGCGACATGCGTCGTGACAGGCGCAACAAGCTCAGCTTCCTCCACGACTCACTGCAGCAGCTGTGCACCGCGACGCCGCGCCGCAAGGAGGACGCCGCCCTCATCAAGGAGATCAAGGCCGAGATCCTGGAGCTGCACGCCGAGGCCATGCACGGGGTCTTGGACAGGGCCAAGGTGGACAGCGCGATGGAGGACGAGCCGGTGAGTGTTGTGCACGTTGCACGAATGGGACAGCGCGCGCGGCAGCAGCGAGTCGACGCGGTGCGTGGTGTGGACGGCGTGGAACACCGAGGGCAGGCAGCGGTCGCCGCGCACTTCCTGGAGGTGTACCGGGACAAGTTCAGCGCGCCCAAACCCGAGGTCGGCGGCGCCCGCCCCCCCACCTTGCGGGTAGACAAGACTGTCAGCGCCGAGGACAACGAGGCGCTCTGCCGGCCCTTCTCCAAGGAGGAGGTCCTGGCCGCCGTCAAGAAGAGCCCGCGCCGGAAAAGTCCCGGGGAGGATGGCATCACGGGCGAGTTTTATCGCGCTGCGTGGTCGGTCATCGGGGACGTGTTCACCGAGGTCCTGAACGAGATGTGGTCGACGGGGAGCGTGCCCGCTGACATCATGAGGGGGATCATCACCCTCATCCCCAAGGTGCCGCGGCCGGCGGTCGTCAAGGACTACCGCCCGATCACCTTGCTCGACGTCGACGCGAAGATCCTGGCGCGCATCCTCATCACCCGATTGGCCGTCCTGTCCGACAAACTACTCCATCCGAACCAAGTGAGGCCCGGCGGCAGGCGCACCATGGCCGGGGCGCTCTGCGACCTCCGCGACGTCATCAGCGCGGTGGGCTCACTCGGGGAGGCGGGGTGTATCCTTTCCGTGGACTTTTCGGGCGCGTTCGACGCAGTCAGACATGACTATCTGTTTTACGTCCTAGAGCAGCGCGGCGTGGCGAAGCACTTCGTGGATGTCGTTCGATCAGTCTACGGCGCGGCGACGTCGCAGATGAAAATCAACGGGGCTCTCACCGAACCGTTTCCAGTCGCCAGATCGATTCGCCAGGGCTGTCCAAAGTCGGCTCTTCTCTTCGCGATCGTCCTCGCCCCCTTCATGCAACACGTCGAGGAGAGACTGCGCGGCGTCCAGCTCGCCAACAGCATCCTCAGGACGTCAGCGTACGCCGACGACGCGATCCTCGTCTTGCGACAGCCAGGCGAGGCCGCATTTGTTACTAAAACCTTTGAGGATTTTGCTGCTGTTTCAGGACTCGTGGCCAACCCCCAGAAGACGGCGGCGCTCGCGGCGGGCACTTGGAACAAGGCAGTAAACATCGGCTACACTTACGTGGAAGAGATGAAGGTCCTCGGGGTCGTGTTCAGCCGCGACGTGAAGGACACCATCCGCGTCAACTGGCCACGAGTCCTGCAGGGCGTGCGCGGCGTGCTGACAGCAAACGCGGCAAGGGCACTCACACTGCAACAAAGAGTCCAATTTATTAAAATGTTTGCTCTCTCCAGGATGTGGCACGTCGCGCAGGTCCTCCCTCTCCCGGCTGGCATCAGAAAGGACGTCGAGAAGGCTCTTCGTCGCTTCCTGTGGCGCGGGCACACCTTCAGGGTGAAGTGGGACGTCGCGTGCTCTCCGCGTCTCGCCGGCGGCCTCGGACTCCCGGTCGTCGAGAAGAAGTGCGCCGCGCTGTACGCCGGTAGGTGGCAGGGTATCCTTGTTGATGACCAGGACTGCTTCTCCGCAGATTGGCTGCTCGTGCTGCTGCGCACCTTTCCGCTGGGCCGTGCCGACCACCGTGCCGTGTGGCGCCACAGCTCGCACTACCGCGCCTTCCTGGCGACGAGGACGGCGGCGGCCGCGGCGGCCGTCGACGTGCCGGCGAGGCAGGCCATCCAGAACATCTACACCGCCTTGGTCGCGCGCGCGCCCGCCCCCGTGCCGAGCGTCGT
>NW_026268024.1:0-5623 GCF_000697945.3 Frankliniella occidentalis | reverse complement strand
ACAACACTTAAAAGATGACAACTTGGTGGCAGCGGTAAGCGGTCTCTGGCGAGCCGCTTCGTTGATGGTTTTTTCATTTTTTTGTTGAGAGGGGCAGTGTTTCTTGTGTGTGCCCCACTCCGTCCCTATGGGCGCTCCCGTGTCACCCGTTCCTGCGCCCGCGCCGGACGCGCCCGCCACTTGGCAGCGGTAACCTGGGGTCCGGAGGACGCGTGGTGACCGCGGGTTTCGTGTGTGTTGGAGGGCAGGTGCGCGCTGCTCCATCCCGTTTGCGTGTGTTACCATGTCGTACTTCCTGTACGCCTACTATGAGTACTTGGAGCACATCCCGGGCGATGTTTTGGTTCACGGGCAAGGAACGAAAAATCGTCAGGCAGATCCGGGAAGTTGTCGGGGTTGTCGGGAAAAGGGGTGGTTTCAAAGTCTGGGGGTGGGAGAGTAGGGTTGTGAAGATCGGGGTTGCGAGGGAGCCAAACGGGAGTTTTGGCATTATTAGGCATACTGCCCCCACCTCCCCTCCTCCGCAGGCCCCTACTCTCTCCCCTCCCCCTTCCTCTGCCCCCGCCCCGCGGCTCATCCCCGCGCGCGAGCAGGCAGACAGGCGGACGCGCCGGGCGCGGCGCCAGGTCGAGCCGTCGGATCGCGTACTGCGCTCCCACTCTGCCCGCCCTGACTAATGGGGAGCCCTCACACTCTCTGAGGCCCCTCTTGTGTGTTTGTTTTGTTTTTGTATCTTTTAGATTTCGTCGCCCTCTTCACATGCCTCGCCGCCCCGCCCTTCGTGCTGGCCGACCCCGCCAAGGCGTTCACCGCGGCGCGGGGGCGCCCCATGGCGATGGCGCCATCCAAAGGCCTCGCGGACGTGACAATAGAGCAACCGGATGGTCTTGACGCCGGTTGCATTTTCACGCAACGCGGCGACATGTACTTTAGCGTGTCTGATTGGCTGCTTATCTTGCATGTGCATAGGGTGGACAACTACAGCGCCCTCATCAACACCTTGCATAATAACTTTGTGAAACTGCATGATGACGCAGACGCGAATGCTCCTGAGATTTTGCGCAGTGAAATTAGCGGCATGCTCACGGAACTGGCATTTCTGCGCGAGGAGCTGCGCATTTTCAATGCAACTGTTGGGGGAGGCGCTAATTCAACTAACAATAGCAGTCCGGACAAGCCTGCTGGAGGCGGCGCGCGGCGACGCCGTGACGCCCCCACTACCATTGGCGTGACGACGTGCTCTCTAACCAATGCTTCTAACTCGTGTGGTCCCCAGGTATTTTCTGTCACTGCTCAACGGCCTGAAAGCATATTCCTACCCCTTTGGCTACCAGCTTCTAGCTCGCCTAAAGGGGCCGATTTGGCCCATTACTTAAGTGTGTTCTATCGTCGAATTTCGCGCAAAATTCGCTTTGACGTGGAACACAACACCTACCGCTACAGCCCGCTTTCGCTTCCCAACATCTTTCTACGCCCTTTAAAGAAACCATATGTTAGCCCTACCAGGCCTCCGCTTTCGGAGTCCCCATTTAGCCCTTTTTTCCCCCTCCTCGCCTCCCTCACTACCACCACTCCTGCACCAACAGTACAGTCTGTAACCACGCGTGCCCCGGTTGGCGTCTTGCCAACTCGGCTTATCGGTACAGTTCGTGCTCCTGACCTACCGTCAGTTTCAGGCGGCAGGGTCACGACCACGCCTGGTTCTCTTTCTGTCGGCCCAGCCTCCCCGGCGGTGCGGCCCAACCCGGCCCTCACCGCCCCGCGCATTGTCGATGACTTGCCTGACGGCCCATTCGAGGCTGCGCGCGAGCAGGCTTTTCGAAAATGGCGCGCCTCTCTGGCACGTACTACTGCGGCCTCGCCTACAACCACCTCCTCCACCACTACCTCTCGTCCTGCTCCCCGGCATGTGCTCCCGCAATTCGTCACCGCGCCTGCCTCGACCTCTGCCCCCACTACCCCTTTACCGGTCGCCACGACCTCAACCACCCGCAAGCCATCGACAACGACTTCCACCACTCCCCGGCCTACAACCACCACAACCACCACCACTCGACGGCCGACCACTACAACAACTACGACAACTACGACGACGACAACGACCACGCCTAAACCCGAGACTGTAACGACCACCACTGACACCCCTACGCCTGTGACGCCCCCTTGTGCTGTGCAGCCCGCACCCCTCTCCACTACTGCGGCGCCGCCGTGCCTCGTCACCTCCGCCGCGCCTTCGGCACCGGTTGTTACCCTCTCTACTATACCTTCTGACGCGTCGCGTCCTTTCTCTCCCGTCCCTCCCACTTCCATTACGACTTTCTTTCCGGCTAAGTTCACTGACGACAACGACAAGCTTCTGACGCCTGTCAGCGGCCCGGACTTCTGGTCCACCAGTACCGCTGCGCCCCAGGACGCCTTCCGGCTGCCCCCTATTCCGGCCCGGAAAAGGCCTCCGGTTCGGTACCAGGACCCCTTCCGTGCCACCACTGCGGCCCCCAGGAAAAGGAGGCCGTGGGAATTTCAAAGGCGACAGGAGAGTGTGGGCAGTATGCCTAATAATGCCAAAACTCCCGTTTGGCTCCCTCGCAACCCCGATCTTCACAACCCTACTCTCCCACCCCCAGACTTTGAAACCACCCCTTTTCCCGACAACCCCGACAACTTCCCGGATCTGCCTGACGATTTTTCGTTCCTTGCCCGTGAACCACAACCAGGCCAACCCCTTCCCCAGGATTTTCCCGATTTTCCACCCTCTTCTCACCCTTTGGACACCCCTCTAGCTTCCAGCGAGCAATATGCGTCACCCTACGGCATCATGGTGCCCAAGGAGTTTTTGGACACCGATCTGACGCGGCTCTCACTCCCTACCACCCCAGCTCGATCCAAGCGTGGGGTCATGCACTCCGTATTCGGCGTAATGGACAGCGACGACCGGTCGCAACTGCAAGATAAGTACAATGAAATGAAGACCAAAATAGATGGTCTCACGGTACTGCAGGCTGCCCAAACTGGATTGGCCAACGTTACTTTGGCTCGCTTCCTCACCCACGACCGCATGATCACCGCCCTCAAAGAAGCCATCAGAGAGCACTACAGTGAAGCCCTGGACCACGAGCAGCGTTTCTTGGAATACGCTATTAAAATTCGCCGTCTCCACGCACTGATTGCCCAGGTAAGGAGTGAGATCCGGTTGTATTTAATGGCCTTTCAATTTGCAGTACTGGATGGAGCCCTCAGCCCGTCATTTGTGGATGCGGAAGGACTTGCTAGCCTGCTATCGCGGCTTAGCAAGGAACTTCCCCCTGGCATCCAACTTCCGGTTCCGGCTTTGGCAACGAGGATGGATTATTATTATAAAGTGGCGAAAGTCACTCCGGTGGTAACCGCGGATGCGTTGTACTTACACGTACACATCCCCTTGGTATTCACATCCCGGAAATTTAAACTTTATGAAATCACACCCTTTCCCCGCAAAATCAACAATTCGGACATATTTTCGTTTTATAAGCCAGAGTCCAAATGGATAGGAGTGGACGAGCTGCAGAAGTCCCATGTCCTGCTCTCCGACAAGGACCTCTTGAGCTGTCACGAGAGTCCAGAAACGCCCATCTGCGCTCCAGCCGTCCCGGTGCATGAGGAGGAGGACACCTGCGCCATGGCCTTGCTGCTCTCCAGCAAGAAGGCCGTGACCCTCTGCGAGCCTTACCTCAGGTTCATCAAGAACCCTCCTCCCACCTTCGTGTCCTTCCGTAGCGGACACACTTGGGCATTCAGCATCCAGCACCCTACCAACCTGATGCTGACGGACGCGCAAGGACGACGGCTGAATACCAACATCACCCAGCTGCCTCACACAGGTTTGCTCCATATGCCGCCATTCTCAGTTGCACGTCTAAATGGTGTTGCACTTTATGCCGGGTCGACCTTCGTCTCCCACGAGGACCTCGAGGGGACAGTCATCCTACCCGATATTCCATCTATCACCTTCGCGGAACTGCAACTCAACAACACCTTCCGGAGCATCTACCTGGCGCAACTGGACACCCTGCTCAACACCTCTTCCGAGCTTGGCATGGACGGCGCGCTTCGTCTACACGCCATCAAAGAAGCGCTGGAGCTGCCGATATTCACCCGGTGGCAGTCCTACGGATCAACACTAACGGTGGGTGGCTCCATAGTCGCAACTTTACTATTTTTGTTCGTCGGGTTTTGGATTTATTGGAGGTGCTGTCGCCCCATCATTCGGGCCACAGCTCCTGTGCTCTCACCTCTCGGTGAATTTGCCTCGACGGCATTTAACGCCGCGACCAGTCACTCCCGAACGCCGAGCTTCAGATTTAGACCTGCCAGAGCTCGCGCCTCCCAAGAAATGGACTCTGGAAGTGTTTAAAATTCCAAATTTAAGTAACGCCCCCTGTATTTCAGGTTATCACAAATCCTTCCCTGTTGACAGCCAAACCGTTTCATTTGTTTCTTTTTGTTTATTTTATTTGTTCTTCGAATTTTGCTCTCGTACTGCCCTTGCCCCTTTCTCTTGTTGCAGGACGGTCTTCTCGGCAGCATTTGCGGCCCCCACGCCGTGACTCAAGGAACATAAAATATCCAGCACCGCGTCGGAATCGCCTACATGCGCCCTGAAGCCGTCACTGTTTGAACATATACAACCGCCTCTCACTGCCTTCACTGCCGTTCAATTGCACTTAATCCAAGCCGATTTTGTTTTGTAAACTTACTCTTTGTTTGTTCCTACTGTAATATCAATTGTAATCAGAATTAGTCCTCAACGCCTTATATGCGTTTAGTTGGAGTGTATTTGTTATTTGTAGTCATGCTCCACATATGCTCCAGTGCAGCGTGCTCTTAAAACGTTACACCTCATGGCGACCATTTTAGGTATCCACCTTTCAGCAAAATTGCCTCATAGGTAGCTTTAGTATACACGGTGCACTAAAGTGTGAGTGATCCACAGCCGTGTTTAGACCGGTTAGGTAACAGTCATGAGTGGTAAGGTTTTATTTTCTTTTGTACCCCGGGGGTGTTGTGATCCTGAGATCCCTTTGCCTTACTAGTCCTTAGTCAACCGTTTGGTCCAGCTGGTTTAGCCAGGCCTGGCGGAGACAGACGAGACATGTATGGCGGCGGTATACTTAGATCGGACGACGCACCCTCGCGACGGGGGCCACATGGCACGGCGCACGCACTGCGAGCTTACATATACTCCCGCTGGGCCCCGAGCGAGTCAGTCTGAGCTGGGCCAGCGAGCACAATGTACTCCTCTCCTCTCCTTGTGTGTAAGTAAAAGTTCTGTGAAAGATTATGACCATCATTTACCGAAGCCTCGCCTAAGCCTCCATTACCAAAGATAGTTTGATCAGTTCAGAGAATAGTAACAACACTTAAAAGATGACAAGAGGAAGAAGACGGGGGTGCCCGGCCCCACGGCCCCACCCACGACGCGGCAGAAGCTGCACTTGAACGCAAGGAGGGTTGAGAAGCAGATCACAGGCGGTAACACTTCCTCAGTATTATAATCATGAATGTAATCACAATCAATCTTTGCGCCTCCACAGCCGCCGCCAAGATGGAAGACCTGCGCATCACGCTAGCCGACAAGAAGGCCGAC
>NW_026268023.1:24539-30408 GCF_000697945.3 Frankliniella occidentalis | reverse complement strand
GAGCGTTCAGAAAACAAGAAATGAACAGCAATAAGAACACGCTAACAATCCTTAACAATACAAGCTCTCAACAAAAGGCAATTTAAGTCACTAGCAAAGAGTGTAGGAAACCACACACAATAAAAACTTGACAAAAAATAACAATCACTTTCAAAGAACAAAAAAACTTACACACTTCAAACAGTGGACATATCAAGAAAATTGCTGAGAAGTTGCATACACATGACACTGGACAGTTACGAAGTAAAGAAAAAGGTAGAGATGACTAAGAATTCAACTGAAAGTGCCCCACTTATCTTAATAAAATTAATTTCTCCAGCCTTTGAATCTCATTCTCAACTCAGATTGAGAAAGATATACGTCAAACTGCTAAAAATGATAAGCCCCAATAATAATTTCAGGAAAGGCAAGATGCCTTTCATCTGACAGTGGCAAGAGGAATACGCTCAAACAGTTCCAACGTTGTGTAATAATAGCTCAAGCTGGACATTACTGTCTGTCAACAGAATAAGAATATTAGCCTGCATGATAAAAACATAACATAATACACGTGTGATCAATAGAGAGCTAAGGGAACTAACCTTTTTCACTTTCAACCCTTCAATAAGAAATTCTCAGCCAATTCGCAAACACCATTCAGCAGCAGAAGCAGCAGCAGGAAGGGAAGGCTTAGAAAACTTCAGACTATAGCCATGACCTGTTGAAAGAGAAAATGTTACAGAACATTTAGAAAAGGAATCGGAAATTTGTACGACACCTTTCAGCCAAGGTAACGGTTGTACATTTGAACGTGTGAATCATTCGATTAACGAAATGCAACATAACCTCTGATGGGACGGAGAATAACAACCATTTGTAATACCATTTTCATCAAAGACGAACGCTTGATAGAAAAATATGTAACTGCAGATGGTATCGACAAGTTCAAGATAAGTTAAAGGGCAAACGATAATTTGCTCAATAATATGGAGAAACACAAGCTTCCGTTAGCGACCGTTGGAGAGTATCACAACACAACCACTTCGGACTAGACTCACTGCGACTCACAGAGAGAAGATCCCTTCGATTTTGAATTCATACTCAGAACCGTTACAGGACACATCTATCATTTTATCTAAATGAAAATGAAAGTTAATGATTATAATAAAAGTTAATAATAAAAGTTGAAATTAGAACAAAACAACAAAACAGTGGTGAGGGGGAACCGTAGCCTTGCTGGCCAAAGCACTTCCGCCGCACTCCTCGATTTTGTGCTTCTTGCCTTCTTTCTTCTTTGCTGGTCTTCCATCCAATTACCGTACCAACCCAAAAATTTTTTGAAAGCAGCTATTGAACGAATGTGCTTCAAATTTACTGTCTTTTGAAACTAAATATTCTATATCGTTTTGTGATTGTGTATTTTTTAAAAAACTTTTGTTCGCTGTACCTTGTTTTTCTGCAGCCTAACAAACAGTTGTGACAACTCAGCCGTTGGCTACTGTCATTTATTTCCCTTTCCCATTTTTTCTGCTTCGGACCAGCCCGACAAAATCAGTTGCCTCATGAAACCACTTAGCCACTTGTTGGGTTAAAAACTCGAAAAGCCTTTTAATATTTCTTCACGTTACTAGGTAAATGCTGTCAATCTCTTTCCAATAACAGTCCTGGGATTTAGCTAACTTATTGCAGCTCTTATATGTTTAGTGTTCTTATTATTATTACACTTTACAAAATTACTACTTCGTCTACCTTGTTAACCTTGTTGACATTGTGTTTTCTGTAACTTATATTTTATTTTCAGGTTCAGTTTTTCGATTTCCATGCGATGGTTAACATCAACAGGGTTAGACGCGAAAGAGGGTCTCGTAAACGTTCCTGGTTTTACCACATTAATGACGGGTATCATTACCACATAAATAACATCAGAAATAGGAAAGTATATTTGAAGTGTATTCACTTTGGGAAGCATTGCCATGGAAGGGCTTTGTACTCCCGTCGACAAGGTTTTATCCACACCAAGAGACATGACGGGTGCAGAAGAGACCGCCACTATCCTAATGTAATGCGACTTCGCAGAAGGATCCTGAAAAGATGTACATCTCTGGAAGTAATTTCGTTTAGGGAGATCATAACTCAAGAGAGTAGAGGGTGAGCAGCTGAAACCTTGATTTAACTGTGTTAACATGTGGACCTCACACTTTCTGTTTTTATGGTGTTTTCAGGTTCCCAATTGGAGTAACAAGTCGTGTTAGGCTGGCAAACATGCGCTCAGCCATGCAGAGAGCACGATACAGTGCCCTCCCACCTCCCCCTCAATCTCTGGAAGAGTTGACAGCAATTCTGCAGGATCCAAGATATAGGGTTCTGACAGCTACATCTGACGGGCGGGATAATTTGTATGCTGCTAGTGTTAATGCAGCAGATGGGTCTCATCATGTGATATTTATGACTCGACGTATGGCTCGAGTATTGAGACAACTTAAAATTTTATTCGGAGATGGCACTTTTAAGACTCTTCCAAACATGGAAGACTTGGATGCAGCTTCTCAGGTGAGAGAGAAAAAAATCAGTGCTTATTCTTGGAGCTACTATTTTAACAAAATAGTTCCTTTAATTTTGTAATTATGTCATCATTTCAGATTTTCTGTGTTGTTGGGAACTGGGACCATACTGTTTTGCCTGTAGCATGGGTGCTAATGCAGGCTAGAACAATCCCAGCTTACACAGCAGTTTTAAGTGCTATTCAAGACCTTGTGGGCAATGTCTTCCCTAATCTAGAAACATTTATATCTGATTTTGAGCCTGCCATACGCGCATCTGTCATTGCTCAATTTCCTGGTGTAACTTTACAGGGATGCTTTTTTCACCTGGTGCGAGTAAGTTCTGCATTTACAGTTAAATTGAAGAACCAGCTGCTAAAGTAACAAATCTGGACTTTGTTGTTATTTTTAATTTTTGTCTAAAGGCCTTCATTAAATATGCTAAAATAACATTGGGGATGCTTCGGCTACTGAGAAGGCAGCCTTTCAAAAGACTAATGAAACTTTGCTGTGCATTGCCCCTGCTCCCTCGTCGATTCATCAGAAGAGGTTTCAACTTGATTTTAGATGAGGCTAGAGGCTTTGGCGTCAGAGTGTATAGGCAAATTAGGCCCTTCTTTGCTTATCTCCTACGTAATTGGGTGGGAAACCCCATTAAGAGGAACTGGATGTGTGTCTTCTGATCGGAGCACAGAACTAATAATACTTGTGAGAGCCACAATCGCATGCTGCGCAACTATGTGAAGGTAGCCCATCCTAGTGTCTACCAACTCATCTGTAAGTATATGTTCATGAATCAAAGACCATACGTTCAATTTTTCTCATTTTTCTCCTTTTGATATTTTACAATGTGCTATGGATATTGAAGTGTGTAAATTTTACTTTTCACCTATGTGCATACTCCTTTCTAGGTGCTCTCATATCAATGGAAAGAAATGCAGCTGCTGATGTAAAAGCATTGAGGCAAGGTCGCCAGCCAAACCGAGGCAGGAAGACTTCGGCCATCATGTTGGATCGCCGACTGAGAACTTTGGCCAGAACTTTCAGGAATCCACCAGAGAACCGTGATGGTGTAATTATGCGTTATCTTAGTGCTGCATCGTACACCTTTGATAATGCTTACGACCGGGCTGTGGAAGAAGTTTGAAGATTGCTGGCAACTTCTGGATTGACACCAACATTCATTATCAAAGATTTTATGTAATTTTATCTAATCTAATTTATTTTTTTAGCATGCATGTGTGTTGATGTACAATTAGTCAATTCAAATCACTTACTATTTAAGCAGATATGATAAGCAGTGGCTGCAATATAGTCAAAGATTTTATGTAATTTTATGTAATTTAGCATTTTTTTAACATGCATGTGTAGATGTGTACGCCAGTTAAAATTACCGAGGATTTAAAAAGATAGTGATCAGCAGTGGTTTAATCCTCTTCTGTTTACAGTTTAGTGCCATTCTTTAGCTGCTTGGTTGTAATTCTACTTTTTTAAATAAACAAAAAAACTGTTCTTTGGTAATTGTCCTTTTCCTTTTTGCTCACCATAATTCCTCTTCAAATGCATATGACTGGTCTACTCCGTCTACTCTTTGATCGATAACAGCTAAGTTATAATTCTTTTGGACAGGTTGGTCTGCTCCATACAAGTGAGATGTCTATAAGGAAGAGCTGCATATTTGTAAATCAACTAGAGAAATTTTATCAGCATTTGGAACAATTACTGGCTCCAAGTTTCACAGACAAAATTTCAGAGTCAATTCTTAAAAACTTCTAATTTAAGGAAATAATCAAGGTGCAGGGAGCTGGTTAGCAGAAAATAGAATGTGTAAGGAAATCAATTTGATTTATTCAAAAGCAAACATGTGATACTAAATCACTCAATGAACTTGTGTCAATTGTTTGAACTATTAAAATTTAACATTATCAATAAACATAATAGCAAACTAAAGCTGGTCAATGAAGCAACAAATAAAATTAAGTTCACGAGTACCCTGACTTTGATCTTAAAGCTATAATCAAAATAGCTATGCAAAGCCATAGATAGCAAACACTATTAGAAAAAATACTGTCAAATGGAATACAATAGTAAAAACTAATCTCTAAGAATAAAAGTGAAAAGGGAAGTTTTAGGATTCTTAAATATTTAACTAAAAACAGTTATCAAAAATAATTTTTTTTAAAAAAAGTAGATACTAAAACCAGATAACTATTAACCATGGTAAAGGCGGGATTCGACCCTCCATGCAGAGTACATGCACCAAGGGCACTTATAATGATTTATTACATGACCCAGTACACACGGGTAACAAAACTTATCATGGTGGCATGGCACACACACGCCAAGATAAGTTACCCCAGATACAAATCTGTTTAAGCAAATGATGCATTCATCATCTAGGAGGAAAAGAAAAAATTCATTAAGCTTGTGTTCCACTCAAAGGCATAATTAATTAAGATTAAATATTGAAAGCAGAAGGCAAACACCTACCAACAAGACCAGGGTCAGGGTTGTCTAAACAGTCATTTTCCGTCGGACTTGCTGTTTCGACCTGAAAAGAAAACAACAGTTACAGCAAAAAGAAGTAATTCTCACCTCTTTAACTTCTACAATAACTAGGACACGAAACTATGATGGATAGATAAAAAGGACTTTGAAGGCATACCGTGTCCTGCTCATCTACCTTCTCTTTAACATCAACATCATTCCTCTCCTCCTCCTCCTCCTCCTCACTAGAAAGTTTGATTATCGAATCATCTGATTCAGACTTACTCTTTTCTTCTTCCTGTGAACGGAAAATTCAAGTTAAAACGTTTTGAAAAGGGAGTATGCTGATACTTTAACTGTTGTACTCACTGATTTGGATAATGTCCTCTTTGACTGTTGAGGTGGCTAAAAGAAAGATGAAGCACTTAAGTCAGAAATATTAAAACAGTAAAGATGTTTGCAGTGTACAGAATGATGCTTACCTTACTTGATTTCCGGGTTTTCACTGGTCGTTGCTGTGAAGAAGAAACGTTAACACAATAAGACATTGAAAAAACTTCATGCAACTGGCTCAAAACAAATTACTAGAAATTGTACACTGACAACTTTTAAAGTCAAAGTTTCGCTTCCTTGAGGAAAGACTTTATTTTGTTTTTATTAAACCTTATCAGAACATTGTGCATTGCATTAGCCTTTCATGTAAATTTTATTGGATGAGTTGAACGTCCAAAATAATTTGTAAAAAAAAATTGCCACAAGCAGGGCTGGGAGAAGTTAAACTTAATTTTGAAAGAAATAAAAATGTAAAACCACCGAAGAATGAAATGAGCAATCATAAGAATGTGTTAACTCAGCCTAAATTA
>NW_026268023.1:16993-17304 GCF_000697945.3 Frankliniella occidentalis | reverse complement strand
CACTGCGTACACGATAACTAACCTTCAAATGGTCTGATCGGACCAACTCATGTGTCTGCGTGTTCTTTACACTTGCCGCTATCGCATGAACCTCCTACTTTGGAAACAAATGATTTTTAGTATTTTTTTGAATACTCTAAACTTTTAGTTTCTAAAATTAGGGTAAAATTTCAACTTTACGATTTTTTTTGATAAGTTTCTTGAGGTACATCAAATTCAGGTACACTTAGCTATTTACCTCAAACCCTGACGAGCCAAGAGACATATTTAAGACTAGACATAGCAAGGACATCATATAGCCTTAGTCTTTA
>NW_026268023.1:9655-15813 GCF_000697945.3 Frankliniella occidentalis | reverse complement strand
TTGTACATGGTATTGCCATAATTAAGACTTATTTTGGACATTTGGGACATGGCATGTACATACGAAGACATAAAATTCATGTCATTTCCATGTCTTTCGGCTCGTCAGGGAAATCACTGTCAGAATCAGAGGAGTGGGCAGGTCTGTCTGTCAGTGCGTGCCGTGACCTCAGCAGCCATGGAAGCTGAGATACAAAACATCAGGGTTAAAGGTTTAACAGACAGCTGACATACAATTACATTGCTTAAGGGATGCTATAAGTGAAAAATTTGTGACTTTGGATAATAATGACCCTTCAGGCATTGAGTACAGTAACTGAATCATACAAGCAACCTATTCACATTTGTGTATGCCACCAACATCTCTTGGTCTGAGGAACACTTTTTCATCCCACTATACATTGAAAATCATATTAGTATTGTTGTTTACTAACAACCAAACACTATTTAGACCTTTTTACTAAACGATCTAAAAACTTCCTGCGCATTGGGCTTAGAGTAACCTGCCAGAGAAAATAATAATTTTAATAAGTGTGTCCCCGCAACACTTCTATGATAGAACAGAATTTGTTCTTTCTTCCCCTTGAATTATGTTTAAAATGATAAGAATTGAATTTCGGCCATTTATAATGCTATGAAATATTGTAGAAGAATGTCTGCATCAAAAAATAAAATAAAACACAAATTTAAAAATGTGGTCTGTCAGAACTATAGCCCTTCCGTTTCAGATTATAAATTATAAACATCCAACTTTTGCTGGAACAAAATTGATGCGAAGGAGACGGTTTGGGTTAAGCCTTGCAAATAGAATCTTTAGTTTATAACTTTTGAACAGCTGAAAGATACAAACTTCAGACAAATGCTTTATTACTTTAGATTTATTCTAAAAAAAATAAAAATCCCTCTAAACCCCTACCTGCTCATCACAGACCATTTTCACTATAGCCACCCCTTAAAGGAAGATCACACAATACATACATCTCTGGTGACTTCACCACCACCGGTTGATGACCCAGGTTTATTTTGGTGGCTTGCGCTTGGCTGGAACAAGAAAGAAATGAAATATAAAGAAGATGTAACCCTTAATCCAAAACAACCATGGAAGTTAAAACCTATAAAGAAGTGAAGGGAAAAAACTGCTGAATAGCTATGTAACATTGCACCATATCCAAATAACTAACCCCAACCAATGCGCAATAGGGTTTCTAACCACAAATGGTTGCACGGCAAGCAGTGTTATTTACAATTCTGGTCCTTTTCTTACTTGGATTCCATCTCACAAGCTATTCAATATAATTATAAATAAAAATTGGCTATTTGTTTATGCATTAATATTTACAGAAAAGAGCAAAGAGTCACAAACAAAAAAAAAAGAAGATCACTGCCAATCTGTTTTAACATGAGATGAGAAATTCTCTGAGAAAATAACTCAAGCAGCAGAACAAAAGTTTCTGACACAGCCAATCCTGAAGTTTAAGGTAGGTTGTTGAGTGATGTATATGTAAGATGAAAAAAAATACATATAAACATTACTTACTTTACAAGCAGGAAGAGCTGACTGAGGAGGGGGCACACCACTAGATGCAAGGCCAGCTGCACTTACTTCAGGAGGTGGCACAGAAGACCCTATTCCAGAGTTGTCATTTTTGGGGTGTTGCTGCCGAGATGCATGAGGAAAGCAAAAATCTAATTGTTCTTGAATGGGTTGACCCTGGCGTGAAGCACCCGCACTACTAGTCTGCTAAACAACATATGAAAAAGAAGGCAAGGACAAATTAGGCTCTGCAAACGTAAACACCCTAAACAATTAAACACTTATAGCAAAATATTTTAATAGATATGAATCTTTCTTCCCATTGTACACTGTAAATTTTTAATTTTAAGATTGCTTTTTCAATTCCTACTAGTTATTGTCCATACAGACAGACAAACGGAATGAAACTCCACACAGCAGTGAACTAATGACCCTCCCTTACGCTCAACCAAAACTTCTTAACTTACTTCAGGAGCTGGCACAGAAGACCCTATTCCAGAGTTGTCATTTCCGGGGTGTTGCTGCCGAAATGCTTCAAATCCAAAATCAAATTGTTGCTGAATGGGTTGACCCTGCTGTGTGGGACCCGCACTACTAATCTACACAAAAACATAAAGAGAAGGCAAGGAAAACATCAGGCTCTGCCAACTGAACAATCAAAAGTAGTTGTGCATACAAACACATAAACAAATTGAAACTTTTTTGATACAGTGAACTACGCTCAACCAAAACTTCTTAACTTACTTCACGAGGTGGCACAGAAGACCCCATCCTAGAGTTGTCATTTGTGGGGTGTTGCTGCTGAGATGCATAGGGAAAGCCAAGATCAAATTGTCCTTGAATGGGTTGACCCTGGCGTGAAGGACCCACACTTCTAGTCTGCTAAACAACAGGAAAGAGAAAGGAAAGGAGAAATCAGGCTCTGCAAACTGAACAATCAAAAGTAGTTGTGCATACATACATACGAATATACGAAATGAAACTTTGATACAATGAACTACACTCAACCAAAACTTCTTAACTTACTTCAGGAGGTGGCACAGAAGACCCCATTCCAGAGTTGTCATTTGTGGGTTGTTGCCGCTGAGATGCATAGGGAAAGCCAAGATCAAATTGTCCTTGAATGGGTTGACCCTGGCGTGAAGGACCAGCACTATTAGTCTGCTAAACAACATGAAAAAGAAGGCAAGGACAAATTAGGCTCTGCAAACGTAAGCACCCTAACAATGAAACACTTATAGCAAAATATAATAATAGATAGGAATCTCCACACAGTGAACTAATGACCCTCCCTTACGCTCAACCAAAACTTCTTAACTTACTTCAGGAGGTGGCACAGAAGACCCTATTCCAGTGTTGTCATTTGTAGGGTGTTGACGCCAAGATGCACTGGGAATGCGAAAATCAAATTGTTCTTGAATGGGTTGACCCTGGCGTGAAGGACCCGCAGTACTAGTCTGCTAAACAACATGAAAGAGAAAGGAAAGGAGAAATCAGGCTCTGCAAACTCAACAATCAAAAGTTGATGTGCATACGTACAGACAAACGGAGTGAAACTTTATTGATACAGTGAACTAATGATCCTCCCTAATGCTCAACCAAAACTTCTACACTTACCTCAGGAGGTGGTGCAGAAAATCCAGTTCCAGAGTAGTTATTTGTGGGGTGTTGCTGTTGAGAGGAATGGCCCAAACCAGGATCTTTCTCCGGGCATGTCAAGGCAGGTGGTGGTGGTGGTATTCTGCTTGCCACGTTAGGCGGTGGCACATTGGCCAAAATATTAGGTGGTGGTATAGACCTATCGAAAGTGCCTATCGAAAAATATTCGACAGAGGTCGTTGTTGTGACGACCTATAGGCGAACAAAAATAGAATAAAGGACCATAATCAGAAAAGAAAATCCAGATATCAACGAAAGTGTCATAAATGAGCCTCGTGAGAAATGGGAACGTCGATTCGAAGATTCAACGTCGAAATATCGAAAAGATGTGGATTTGGGGGGAAATATGACGGTTTTTCGACTGTTTCGACGTCGAAACATCAAATCGACATTGGAGTAAACTCAATTGTCACTGGGAGATTGATGGTAGAGCAGGTTCATGCAGCCGAAGGCCAACAGCAGACTGCAGCCACTTAAAACCCAGGTAATCATAGCCAACTGCTTACCTTCCTTGCCACTAGACGCATCTTCCCAGGGTCCTCCATATTATCCATACTTATAAGAATAAAATCTGAACTGTCCTGCTGTAATTGACAACTCCGTACGTTCACCTTGGTACTGACCTTCCTCAAGGACAGAATGCCGGAATGCCGTTGAGCCTGTGGGGTGAAGGGCGAACTCTGGTGGCGAAAAACAATATGAGATGCAGTACAGCCAACAACGAAAATTTTACCCAACGCACTGCCCCAGTAAAAACTAAAGCAATTTGACCTTGGATTGCTCCCTAGTGATTTGGTAATTTTTCTAATGATTTTGCTGGTACTGTACTTACCTTTATAGCATTTTAATAGCTGTTAAAACCTTAAGATATTTAGGAGCTTGTGGCGAGGTTGGTTAAACATATCGATGATCGTCCTCCCTCTGCTCGTTTGCCATAGTTTCTAGAAAAAGTAATTTGAAAAAAAAAAAAATTGAACTATTTTGAAGAAGAATAATGTTTGCTTGCAAGTGGTGAAAACTGTGCTATTTTGTGCTGTTATCAACAGATGTACTGCAATTAATGCGTAAAATGCTTCATTTTCCGTCTTAAACTGGTACTCTTGGCCTTCCCTGTGTCCTATCGTCTTTCCTTTTCTACAGCTAACCAGCCCCGTAGCCGCCTCCAAACTGCCTCCGAATTCTGTCCTTGACCTTGACACTGTCATTTTTGTCAGTTGCCTTCAGCGGGCAATATTGGGCAGAATTTTGAGATCTCAAAATGAGTGACCTTCTTCGTAAGTAAATTTTAATAATTATAATAATGAATCAACATATATATATATATTCTTTTGATTTTTGTTGGCCCCCAAATTTTATATGCGTGAGCAATTTTACCGTAGGAGTTTAGGACACGTTTGTCAAAATGTGCTCATTTCGTCTCTATCCGGTAAAATTTGGTGCTGCTGGGCAGCAATATTGAGCTAATTGTTGGTCATTTACGAGATTTTGACGATTGTGTTCCACCTACCCTCCTAGTTATTACATAACCTGGGCTCTTCTCAAGATACTGCTGGAGGAGCTTTTCATTTTTAAATGTCAAGTTTAACCCTGTCGCCTGCTGAGTTATTGGGTGTTTAATTATATCAGCCCTTTGGTGGAAATCATTTTAAGCTCTATATTGCATACAATGACTGAGAGGAATTTTAGCGCTGACTGTCAGCATGACGTCAAAATAAGGGACCATTTTGACACCATGCTGACAGTTAGTGCTCAAATTTCTCCTTGGGCAGTTTCAAGGACATGCATCAACCAGCAGATTGATTCTTGTTTTTTTTATGATGTAGCTGATGATCCAGCCATGTTGCTGTTAAATCAATATATTGATAAGCGGGTCGAGGAGGCTGTTTCGTCAGCAGTGAGTATTTTTTTTTTATGACCTTCAGATTGCACATTTTGTATCACCTGTGCAAACTGATATTTTTTGTTCCTCTTTATTGCAAACACATCTTTTCTGCAAAGGAAGGACTTGAGCCAGGACCTGCAGTCTTAGATTCATAAATTACAACTTGTTCAGCTAAAGTATCAAAACAGCTCTTAGTAAAACTGTAAAATTGATCTCTTTGCAGGTGTCTAAATTTGAGCAGGATGCATTGTCAAGAATGCAAGCTCAAATTCTTGAATTGGAGCAAATGCTGGAGAAATTGAAGGAAGAGGTGCATGCCCTGACGAGCCAAGAGACATGTTTAAGACTAGACATAGCAAGGACATCATATAGCCTTAGTCTTTATAGTGTCCATTCTATGTCTAAAAGTCATGTCCATTTGTTTCAAATTTTGGACTGTGCCATAAAGACATCTCAGGGACATAAGGAAGACATACTAAAATGAGTCCAAAAGACATATGCAGGGTCATACCTCATGGATATGTCATTCTCAAGTCTTCTATGACCAGATAACGTCTTGATAGCTTATATCAGGGGATTAATATGTACTAAAAAATTTGCATCGTGTGGGATAACCGATGAACGTCTACCACGTTTAGTGGCGACATTTCTTCATCCGATACAATAGATACCTCCTCAGAGTCAGGAAAGGCTGACTAAAGACCTAGTATAACGACGCCCGTAGATTTCCGCGAGCAAAGTTCCTTCCCGCATTTCGAGTTGCTCCATCTATCGGTGACTCTGGTTTCTTCAGCAAAGACTTTAGAGGGACATAAAATAGACTCGATATATATGACCGTATACATATGTCTTGGACGAACAGTGTGGACATATAATACTGGACATGACCGCTGAACATATACGCCATATTAGACACTTATAAAAGTAAACCATCCAAAAGACAACAGACGGACATAGGACATTGAAATCCCTCTTGACCCAATGGTCATACGTCGGACATGGCAAAGGGACGTAGGCCTAGGGCATAGCAAATCCTATTTGACATGCATGGGACTCCACTCGAAGCTCTCGATAGAAGTTGAAG
>NW_026268023.1:0-8144 GCF_000697945.3 Frankliniella occidentalis | reverse complement strand
TGTACATGGTATTGCCATAATTAAGACTTATTTTGGACATTTGGGACAGTGCATGTACATACGAAGACATAAAATTCATGTCATTTCCATGTCTTTCGGCTCGTCAGGGTGATGAGGTGCATAATGCGGTAATAATGATTTGCATATGAGGAAAAAGTATCTCTCTTGTTTTAAGTTTATTTTTATAATGTCATTAAACCTGCTCCATTTGTTCCAGGATACTTCTGACGACGACTTAGATAATGATTCATCAGATAGTGATGGAACTGGATCAGACTTAGAGGTGGTGGAGACACGAAAATGGGGTAAATCTTATGGAGAAAGTAGTGGCAGCAAGAAAAATACAAAAAAAAAGAAGAAGAATGACTCAGATGATGAGGTAAGAGGCATTGAATGTGTAACTCATCCAGTAGAAATTAGTTGAGGTAACAAAATTGTATGTCATACTTTTATTTCAGAAAGCATCAAAGAAGCCAAAGACAAGTGCTGTGAAGAAGAAGTCTGCTCAGCCCAAAAAGAAAGGACCTGGGCGACCTTTGGGTAGCAAGAACAGCACCACTGCTAAGCAAAAACTGATGGATGAAAACAAAGCATTAAAGAAGAAGCTGGATGAGTTGCAAGGTGGAGCGAAAAGTTGAGTTTCGTTTTTGCTGCCATATTTTTTTAGTATCTACTTTTTTTTAAATTTTTTATTTCATTTCTATTTTTGATAACTGTTTAATATTTAAGAATTGAAGTCCTAAAACTTCCCTTTTCACTTTTATTCTTAGAGATTAGTTTTTACTATTGTATTCCATTTGACAGTATTTTTTCTAATAGTGTTTGCTATCTATGGCTTTGCATAGCTATTTTGATTATAGCTTTAAGATCAAAGTCAGGGTACTCGTGAACTTAATTTTATTTGTTGCTTCATTGACCAGCTTTAGTTTGCTATTATGTTTATTGATAATGTTAAATTTTAATAGTTCAAACAATTGACACAAGTTCATTGAGTGATTTAGTATCACATGTTTGCTTTTGAATAAATCAAATTGATTTCCTTACACATTCTATTTTCTGCTAACCAGCTCCCTGCACCTTGATTATTTCCTTAAATTAGAAGTTTTTAAGAATTGACTCTGAAATTTTGTCTGTGAAACTTGGAGCCAGTAATTGTTCCAAATGCTGATAAAATTTCTCTAGTTGATTTACAAATATGCAGCTCTTCCTTATAGACATCTCACTTGTATGGAGCAGACCAACCTGTCCAAAAGAATTATAACTTAGCTGTTATCGATCAAAGAGTAGACGGAGTAGACCAGTCATATGCATTTGAAGAGGAATTATGGTGAGCAAAAAGGAAAAGGACAATTACCAAAGAACAGTTTTTTTGTTTATTTAAAAAAGTAGAATTACAACCAAGCAGCTAAAGAATGGCACTAAACTGTAAACAGAAGAGGATTAAACCACTGCTGATCACTATCTTTTTAAATCCTCGGTAATTTTAACTGGCGTACACATCTACACATGCATGTTAAAAAAATGCTAAATTACATAAAATTACATAAAATCTTTGACTATATTGCAGCCACTGCTTATCATATCTGCTTAAATAGTAAGTGATTTGAATTGACTAATTGTACATCAACACACATGCATGCTAAAAAAATAAATTAGATTAGATAAAATTACATAAAATCTTTGATAATGAATGTTGGTGTCAATCCAGAAGTTGCCAGCAATCTTCAAACTTCTTCCACAGCCCGGTCGTAAGCATTATCAAAGGTGTACGATGCAGCACTAAGATAACGCATAATTACACCATCACGGTTCTCTGGTGGATTCCTGAAAGTTCTGGCCAAAGTTCTCAGTCGGCGATCCAACATGATGGCCGAAGTCTTCCTGCCTCGGTTTGGCTGGCGACCTTGCCTCAATGCTTTTACATCAGCAGCTGCATTTCTTTCCATTGATATGAGAGCACCTAGAAAGGAGTATGCACATAGGTGAAAAGTAAAATTTACACACTTCAATATCCATAGCACATTGTAAAATATCAAAAGGAGAAAAATGAGAAAAATTGAACGTATGGTCTTTGATTCATGAACATATACTTACAGATGAGTTGGTAGACACTAGGATGGGCTACCTTCACATAGTTGCGCAGCATGCGATTGTGGCTCTCACAAGTATTATTAGTTCTGTGCTCCGATCAGAAGACACACATCCAGTTCCTCTTAATGGGGTTTCCCACCCAATTACGTAGGAGATAAGCAAAGAAGGGCCTAATTTGCCTATACACTCTGACGCCAAAGCCTCTAGCCTCATCTAAAATCAAGTTGAAACCTCTTCTGATGAATCGACGAGGGAGCAGGGGCAATGCACAGCAAAGTTTCATTAGTCTTTTGAAAGGCTGCCTTCTCAGTAGCCGAAGCATCCCCAATGTTATTTTAGCATATTTAATGAAGGCCTTTAGACAAAAATTAAAAATAACAACAAAGTCCAGATTTGTTACTTTAGCAGCTGGTTCTTCAATTTAACTGTAAATGCAGAACTTACTCGCACCAGGTGAAAAAAGCATCCCTGTAAAGTTACACCAGGAAATTGAGCAATGACAGATGCGCGTATGGCAGGCTCAAAATCAGATATAAATGTTTCTAGATTAGGGAAGACATTGCCCACAAGGTCTTGAATAGCACTTAAAACTGCTGTGTAAGCTGGGATTGTTCTAGCCTGCATTAGCACCCATGCTACAGGCAAAACAGTATGGTCCCAGTTCCCAACAACACAGAAAATCTGAAATGATGACATAATTACAAAATTAAAGGAACTATTTTGTTAAAATAGTAGCTCCAAGAATAAGCACTGATTTTTTTCTCTCTCACCTGAGAAGCTGCATCCAAGTCTTCCATGTTTGGAAGAGTCTTAAAAGTGCCATCTCCGAATAAAATTTTAAGTTGTCTCAATACTCGAGCCATACGTCGAGTCATAAATATCACATGATGAGACCCATCTGCTGCATTAACACTAGCAGCATACAAATTATCCCGCCCGTCAGATGTAGCTGTCAGAACCCTATATCTTGGATCCTGCAGAATTGCTGTCAACTCTTCCAGAGATTGAGGGGGAGGTGGGAGGGCACTGTATCGTGCTCTCTGCATGGCTGAGCGCATGTTTGCCAGCCTAACACGACTTGTTACTCCAATTGGGAACCTGAAAACACCATAAAAACAGAAAGTGTGAGGTCCACATGTTAACACAGTTAAATCAAGGTTTCAGCTGCTCACCCTCTACTCTCTTGAGTTATGATCTCCCTAAACGAAATTACTTCCAGAGATGTACATCTTTTCAGGATCCTTCTGCGAAGTCGCATTACATTAGGATAGTGGCGGTCTCTTCTGCACCCGTCATGTCTCTTGGTGTGGATAAAACCTTGTCGACGGGAGTACAAAGCCCTTCCATGGCAATGCTTCCCAAAGTGAATACACTTCAAATATACTTTCCTATTTCTGATGTTATTTATGTGGTAATGATACCCGTCATTAATGTGGTAAAACCAGGAACGTTTACGAGACCCTCTTTCGCGTCTAACCCTGTTGATGTTAACCATCGCATGGAAATCGAAAAACTGAACCTGAAAATAAAATATAAGTTACAGAAAACACAATGTCAACAAGGTTAACAAGGTAGACGAAGTAGTAATTTTGTAAAGTGTAATAATAATAAGAACACTAAACATATAAGAGCTGCAATAAGTTAGCTAAATCCCAGGACTGTTATTGGAAAGAGATTGACAGCATTTACCTAGTAACGTGAAGAAATATTAAAAGGCTTTTCGAGTTTTTAACCCAACAAGTGGCTAAGTGGTTTCATGAGGCAACTGATTTTGTCGGGCTGGTCCGAAGCAGAAAAAATGGGAAAGGGAAATAAATGACAGTAGCCAACGGCTGAGTTGTCACAACTGTTTGTTAGGCTGCAGAAAAACAAGGTACAGCGAACAAAAGTTTTTTAAAAAATACACAATCACAAAACGATATAGAATATTTAGTTTCAAAAGACAGTAAATTTGAAGCACATTCGTTCAATAGCTGCTTTCAAAAAATTTTTGGGTTGGTACGGTAATTGGATGGAAGACCAGCAAAGAAGAAAGAAGGCAAGAAGCACAAAATCGAGGAGTGCGGCGGAAGTGCTTTGGCCAGCAAGGCTACGGTTCCCCCTCACCACTGTTTTGTTGTTTTGTTCTAATTTCAACTTTTATTATTAACTTTTATTATAATCATTAACTTTCATTTTCATTTAGATAAAATGATAGATGTGTCCTGTAACGGTTCTGAGTATGAATTCAAAATCGAAGGGATCTTCTCTCTGTGAGTCGCAGTGAGTCTAGTCCGAAGTGGTTGTGTTGTGATACTCTCCAACGGTCGCTAACGGAAGCTTGTGTTTCTCCATATTATTGAGCAAATTATCGTTTGCCCTTTAACTTATCTTGAACTTGTCGATACCATCTGCAGTTACATATTTTTCTATCAAGCGTTCGTCTTTGATGAAAATGGTATTACAAATGGTTGTTATTCTCCGTCCCATCAGAGGTTATGTTGCATTTCGTTAATCGAATGATTCACACGTTCAAATGTACAACCGTTACCTTGGCTGAAAGGTGTCGTACAAATTTCCGATTCCTTTTCTAAATGTTCTGTAACATTTTCTCTTTCAACAGGTCATGGCTATAGTCTGAAGTTTTCTAAGCCTTCCCTTCCTGCTGCTGCTTCTGCTGCTGAATGGTGTTTGCGAATTGGCTGAGAATTTCTTATTGAAGGGTTGAAAGTGAAAAAGGTTAGTTCCCTTAGCTCTCTATTGATCACACGTGTATTATGTTATGTTTTTATCATGCAGGCTAATATTCTTATTCTGTTGACAGACAGTAATGTCCAGCTTGAGCTATTATTACACAACGTTGGAACTGTTTGAGCGTATTCCTCTTGCCACTGTCAGATGAAAGGCATCTTGCCTTTCCTGAAATTATTATTGGGGCTTATCATTTTTAGCAGTTTGACGTATATCTTTCTCAATCTGAGTTGAGAATGAGATTCAAAGGCTGGAGAAATTAATTTTATTAAGATAAGTGGGGCACTTTCAGTTGAATTCTTAGTCATCTCTACCTTTTTCTTTACTTCGTAACTGTCCAGTGTCATGTGTATGCAACTTCTCAGCAATTTTCTTGATATGTCCACTGTTTGAAGTGTGTAAGTTTTTTTGTTCTTTGAAAGTGATTGTTATTTTTTGTCAAGTTTTTATTGTGTGTGGTTTCCTACACTCTTTGCTAGTGACTTAAATTGCCTTTTGTTGAGAGCTTGTATTGTTAAGGATTGTTAGCGTGTTCTTATTGCTGTTCATTTCTTGTTTTCTGAACGCTCGCTTTGCCAGTAATCTAACTTGTCATGTGTGCCTATCGTTGAATGCTCATACTGATGTTTGTTGTTTTGCCTGTTGCTTGTTCTTGTCCTTTTCTTGTTTTCTTATTGTTTGACCAGTCTTGAAAGTGTACTGAATCTGTTACCTTCCCTATCATTTGAAAGTCTGTTTGGTTTTGTACTCTCTGTTATTGCCACTGACTAAAATTGCTGTGTTGTTGATAAACATGTCTTTTGTATCAATTTCTCCTGCACCTTGCCCTTGCCGCTTATTGAGTGCTTGTATCCATGTGTTACTGTTATGGTTACTTGTTCTATTCTTGTTTTTGGAGTGTAGTTCATTTGTTATTTTGAATGACTTTTTTCATGGGAACACTGTGCTGTTTGGTTTTATTCTTTTGGTTTGTGTGCTATGTTCTATCATTCATCTGCCTGGCTGTTATTTGTTTTGATGAAACTTTGAAACGATTTTCCTTTGCTTTTGTAGATCTTATGTTTGAATCTGTGATGTCTTGTGCCCTCAATTATATCTCATTTAACTTACTCTTAGAACTACTTTGGTTTTACCTGGGTTAACCAGCTAGTTCTCCATCTTTTAAAAATTGGGTGGGGGGGGGGTGCTTTCAAAGCCTTTTTATTCTTTCATATCCCTCATAGATGTCATATCACACTGCGTGCTGCTAGTCTACATGACTAAGAAGATTTACTTCAGAGGTATATATTTGCTGTGAAATAAATAAACTTTATTGGAACTACTCTTCTATAATCATCTTGTTGTTTTCACATCCAGGTTCAGCTGTGACTAATTTTCACCACCACACTATTTGGAACTTTAGTTACGGGAAAGATCACCACTATTATCCTAGTCCATGTAGGTGAACTCTTGCTGCTCTTCAGTCATCTTTGGTAAATAGAGCGCCTGGTAATGTAAGATCTTACAATCTATATTGTACCTACACTTAGCTTTCCTTGTCACTAGGTTGGAGTTAAAGTCAGAAGCCTGGTTGTGTGCCAACCTGATCTGGCACTGCCCTGATAGTTTTTTATGGGTCCATTACATGCCTTTCTAATGCAGTCAAGATTTTCTCTAAATGTTATTTTAATGGACAAGTCGGCATACAACTAACAGCACAGCCAAAGACTGGAACAAGGGACTTCTTTGATATTCCCACATGGTAGATATATTGTCAGGAAAATACTAGCACTTGCTTTATTACTTGTTCAATTAACTTTTTGATCCCCTTTCCAGGTTTGCAACTGTCTTCCATTTTCTACACCAAATATTCTTAGTCGTTCGCCAATTCAGAAGCATGTGGATATATTCCACATTTGCTTAGCAAGGGGTCCGATATTCCAAAATCTTCAGCAGTATTTTTGAAACTGATTTCATTTTCAACTGTAGGTTTGAGTTGGATTGCCATGACTTGTCATGGGAAGGGTCTTCTATTGATTGTTATCTAACTACCATGAAAAACTGGGAGTATTACTACATTCATGTGCAGACTTTTGATTTGCAAGATTTTGATTAGAGTAACAGTTTGACATAACAAACTAATTTGAATGTTGATCCAATAGGCTCATATTTTTCTGTACTATGATTGAAAATTCAAAATGGTTCTGCCATAGAGGTCGCTCTTCGTTTTTTTTTTTTCGAAGAGGAGGGCAATTATTACATATGCCGGAGATGAACTGCAACAAAACACCCACACTGCTGGCACCCATTGCACTTTGTTTTACTATTAGCTTCAATATGTATTCTGAGAGTTTCAATTATAAGTTAGCTTGTTTTTACCTATCTTTCAGGACTGGAAGTTGCGCCGCATCTCTTTTCCTTACTTACAGAGAACTTCATGCGCTTGCTGAAATTGATGTGTTTCTTTCAACAATATGCAGAGCTTTGTCTATTAAATTCTCTCTGAATGACATGTAAGGGTCTTATTCAACCTCTCTTACTGTATGACGTAAGTTTCTGAACATGTCTCTTGAGTAAGGACCTAAGATTTTTAACACTAACTGAACTGTTTTGTTGACAGCTGCCAGCCATGCCAACATTTCATAGGATCTACCCGTCCAATTATGGTTGTTATCTCGCTGGGTAGTGATTGTGGTATGCCAAAGCTAAGTACACTTCTATTTATTGTCAAGTTTCTGGCATTCCTTTATCATCACCTAGTTACAAATTTTCAAAAGAATAGGCTATCCAGAGTTTGCACAAATGAGTCGAAAAGGCGCTAAACAATTTTATTTACATTTTTTAAAATCTATCCGGTGCTAGAAATTATCAAACATGCTGTCATTCAAACTATCACCAATACTTCCCCATAAGCATTTAAAGATTTGCGCACCTTTCCTCAACTACCTTTGTGATCCTTATACTCTGATTTAAAATATTCTTTAGTATGTGTCTATCATATTCAGTTTATTCTGTTTGTTATTTTACCTTACCTATAGGTGACGTTTTTTTAAAGTAGTGTATCCAAAATCATTTGTGGTTACTAATGTGTTACGCTTTATTCAGTTTTAAGGACGGCTACTTTGGAAAACCGCTCAGCATGTGGTGTGCAGCATCTCAATGAAACACTCCTAGGACCATTCGCCTCCACGCTGCAAATGGCTGCATCTCAAAGCTGTTGCATGTCTAAGGTTAAACATCACCATCTTATGTTTTATATTTTTCAGCAGGGTTGGCATAGAGTATTATATTAAATTTTAATTTTTTGCCCCTGAAAGTGCAAAAATTTTGCTGTCTAAATAATT
>NW_026268022.1:11227-11553 GCF_000697945.3 Frankliniella occidentalis | reverse complement strand
GGCCGGGTGTTCGTGGGCTCCGGGTCGCCGGGTTGTCCCGGAGGTGACGGCGGCGACCCCTCGTCGCTCAGCATCATCGTGGACCCCTCTCACCTCAGCGCCTCGTGCCCCGCCATCGACCACCTACAGCTGCCGGCCACTGTCCCCTCCGCTCCCCCGCTCGCGGACCACCACGTGGTCGTCGATCTATTCCAGGTGCGTGCTGACCGACTTGGGGCTTGATCCCGTCGAGAGGGTTCTAACCACTGACCTGTTCCCAGACACGGGCGCGAGTCCCCGCGCTGCTCTCCGCGGCCGTGGTGGCGTCGCGCTCCGTGCCGTCCCTG
>NW_026268022.1:9782-11177 GCF_000697945.3 Frankliniella occidentalis | reverse complement strand
CCGGCACGCTGCACCAGTTCCACCAGCTGGACGCCATCGCCGACCATTCGGTTTGTTCGGATGTTGAGCTGAATACTTTATTTCAGAGCTGAACGTGAAGAAGTAAAATGGAAGAACGAAAGGAGCATTGCTCATGCGCAGATGCAGAGTGGGGGAAGCAGGGGGTGGAGTGGGGGCGTCCGTGCGTGCGCAGTGCCCGTTTTGTTCTTCTATTTTACTTCTTTACGTCCAGCTCTGAAATAGCCTATTCTAGTCAAGAAATACTACACGACTCGACGGCCGTCTCGCATTTTGCTAACTTCACTCGCGCTGGGCCCGCAGGGTTCCCCCGGCCGGGTGTTCGTGGGCTCCGGGTCGCCGGGTTGTCCCGGAGGTGACGGCGGCGACCCCTCGTCGCTCAGCATCATCGTGGACCCCTCTCACCTCAGCGCCTCGTGCCCCGCCATCGACCACCTACAGCTGCCGGCCACTGTCCCCTCCGCTCCCCCGCTCGCGGACCACCACGTGGTCGTCGATCTATTCCAGGTGCGTGCTGACCGACTTGGGGCTTGATCCCGTCGAGAGGGTTCTAACCACTGACCTGTTCCCAGACACGGGCGCGAGTCCCCGCGCTGCTCTCCGCGGCCGTGGTGGCGTCGCGCTCCGTGCCGTCCCTGTTCCCGCCCCCCGGCCTGCCCTGCGGCGGGCGCGGGGCCATCGCCGCCTCCAGGGGCGGTTTCTTCTCGGCGCTGTCCCCTGGGTCTCTCCTGGGCACGGCCAGCTCCGCGCCGACGTCGCCGGGCACCTCACCGGGGGCGTCGCCGGGAACGTCCCCGGGGGCGGAGCACCGCGGCTGCCACCACCGCACCGCCGCGCTGGACCCGGCGCGGCAGCCGCTCCTGGGACAGCACCTTGCCGCCTGGAGGCTGGCCGAGGAGCCCGAGACGGCGGTGTAACGAGCAGACACCTGTCATGACCTCCCCCCCCCCCCCCCCCTCCGCCCCTTTCTCTCGTGATCCGGGAGGTCCCCTGCGGCTCGCTGTCATTGTCATTGTGCGCAGTCCCGAGCAGGTTGGGAGGAAAGACAGAGGGACGCTCTTCGGGAGGAGCAGGGAGCAGGAAGAGGACGGCGACGACGAGACCCCACCGAACACACCGCCCGAACCGAGTCCCTCGTGCCCGTCGAGTCCAACGTTGGCCGAACCGAAGAGCGCCGAAGTCGAAGAGAGCTGCCGAAGGGGCTCCGCGGGAGCGTGGCGGAGCGCGGCGGCGGCACGGGCGAAGCAGACAGCCCGCCGGGCCTGCCGGGCCCCGCCCCCTCCTCGCGCTGGGCCCGCAGGGTTCCCCCGGCCGGGTGTTCGTGGGCTCCGGGTCGCCGGGTTGTCCCGGAGGTGACGGCGGCGACCCCTCGTCGCT
>NW_026268022.1:8728-9598 GCF_000697945.3 Frankliniella occidentalis | reverse complement strand
GCCGGCGCCGCAGTTTTTCCACAGAAAAACAACATAATTTCGTTGGTGACGCGCGCCTTGCCTTGGGTCGTCCTCACCGCTCCACGGCCACCCCGTTTAGGGGGCCCGCGGGCCCACCATTATTTGTTTTCCGAACGCAAGGTAAGACCAGGATGACGACGGTTTACGTCGCGAGCTCAATATGGACACGCTCGGCCCCCCTCCCACTCGCGTGTGACGTAACGCCCCGGCGTGCCGACGGCCCGTCCATGGAGGAAGGTGGTCCTGGTCCATCCCCGCGCTGCATCGAGGCGCCAGGGGGCGCCCCACCCCGCGACGACGCCCCACCGCGCCCCGCGCCCCGCGCCCCGCGCCCCGCGACTCCGCGGCGCCACTAATCGCCACGCCGATCGGCCCGGAAAGGAAGGGCCTAAACAACAAGCGGAAAAACAAGAGGCAAGGCCGGGACCGGAGCCGGGCCATGTCGGGTCTAAAGGAGCTGCGCTGGCTCTCCGCGGCCGGCCCACTCACTTCACTTGCACCTCCCCCCCCCCCTCCGCCCCTTTCTCTCGTGATCCGGGAGGTCCCCTGCGGTTCGCTGTAGTGGCCCTAGTTCGCTGTCATTGTGCGCCGTCCCGGGCAGGTTGGAGAAAGACAGAGGGACAACCCTGCCGCAGCTAAACGCGACGCACTTCGGGTGGAGCAGGAAGAGGACGGCGACGACGAGACCCCACCGAACAGACCGAACCAAGTCTCTCGTGCCCGTCGAGTCCAACGTTCGCCGAACCGAAGAGCACCGAAGTCGAAGAGAGCTGCCGAAGGGGCTCCGCGGGAGCGTGGCGGAGCGCGGCGGCGGCACGGGCGAAGCAGACAGCCCGCCGGGCCTGCCGG
>NW_026268022.1:6972-7346 GCF_000697945.3 Frankliniella occidentalis | reverse complement strand
GCGCGCCACGCCCCCCGGCCTTGCGGCGGCCACTACCCCCGGCCCCCGGCATCCCCCTTGGCGACATCTGGCGATGAAGACGGAAAAAAAAGTATGGACTACCTACGCGTTTACTCGTTAGAAAAACATCCGAATGAGGCATCGATGGTTCTCTGGTTTGTGAGAATTGCCGATACGTGCGATAGTCGAGGCTAACTGTATGCCTGGCCGTGCCCCGGCAGGCTTCCCCCCGGTGTGAGGGGCAGAGGGAAGGTGAGAGGCCTCCGCGGGACATCGGCGCGGAGCCGAGCGTGGAGTCCACTCGGGCCATGTGTGTGTACCTCGGCGGGCCCTGCATGCAGTGCTGCAGCGAGGCGGAGCCAAGCGGGGCGGGG
>NW_026268022.1:5419-5897 GCF_000697945.3 Frankliniella occidentalis | reverse complement strand
TGTCCACTCGGGCCATGTGTGTGTACCTCGGCTGGCTCTGCATGCAGTGCTGCAGCGAGGCGGAGCCAAGCGGGGCGGGGGCCGGGTCGGGCGGGGCGGGTCCAAGGCCGATTGCAGTTTGGCACTCCATCCAACGCGAGTGCGGCTCGGGAGCGGGGCGGGGCGCGGGGCGAGGGACGTGTCCGCGGCTCGCCCGGCGCACCAGCCGCTACCGGCAGCTCTGCCCCCGCCAGCGGCCTGCCCTGGCCCCGCGAGGTATATAGTCTCTACTATCTGCCGTTGGGTTTTATTTCTGGACACGAGAACCCCCCGCCCCGTTTGCTTGACCCGGGGCCGGCAGCGCGTTGAGGTCGCCGTCGCCGCCTTCGTCGAGGGCAGCCGGCCACCACCCCTCAGGGGCGGAGGTCAGGTATGCGCCGCAGCCCCTCTTGTGGAAAAGGTGGACGCGCTGCGCATGCACTGATGAATCGAAATGGTT
>NW_026268022.1:0-359 GCF_000697945.3 Frankliniella occidentalis | reverse complement strand
TATTTTCTTCGTCAGTTGCGAAGGAATTGTTTGCAATGTTAAGAACTAATTCTTTGCAGCGTTACGAACAATTTTCTTCGTAAGATGCAAAGAAATAATTTGCAATGGGAAGGATTTAGTTCGCAACGCAAAGCATTTTACAACGCTTCAAAATTCTTTGCAATGCAAACAATAGTTCTTATTCGCAAGCTTTTTACAGTGCAGTAGACGTACCTGATGAACCCCAGAACTCCCCCAAAAGCTCGCATGGAGGTAGGATCGGGCAGGATGGGCTAGAGGCCTAGCTTGGCTGGCCGTGGTGAAGGTTTAAATATATATTCGAATTTGTGTTTAAGCGAGAAAACTAGTAGGTATTCAAG
>NW_026268021.1:24501-24799 GCF_000697945.3 Frankliniella occidentalis | reverse complement strand
CCGATGGATGGGATGGACTCCCCCCGACGCACTGTTATCGCCTGAGGGGGAGGGAGGCCCGGCCGCGGCGCGGCGTCGAGCAGTGGGGGACGTGGAAAGGACCTCTGTGATAAGAACAGGACGAAGGGGGAAAGGGAGAGGGAGAGGGGGAGGTTATGATGACTTTCGTCCAAAAAATTGAGAGAAGGAAAAAACTTGCAAGTGACGAACGGAGGGGTAGTGAGAGGGAGACTGCGATGCACACGCTGATAAGAGAGATGCGGACACAGTCGGACTCGCAGACAGACAGACAGACAGA
>NW_026268021.1:17251-17591 GCF_000697945.3 Frankliniella occidentalis | reverse complement strand
CGCACCGCGGAATGGGGGACGCCAAATGCCTTTGTGCATTTTTGGCTGCCTCCAATCCGACGTTGGAAAAGTTTCCAGTTTGCCGTTTTGCTATATAAAGATTGCCAAAAATGCCGCACCAATTTTGATAAGTCGACGATCGTCCCCAAACCACTTTCCAAGGCCCTGACTAGATTATGTAGCAGACGGAAGGCCGCGCTCCGCGCTCTGATAATGCTCACATTGAGCATTGTGCATAATTATGTACAAAGAACACAACTTAAGCGAAAATTGAACTGGTGGCTCAGTGATTGGTTGTATCAAAGCTGAACTTGTCTCTTTACCGGCCGAGCGGCCAGTT
>NW_026268021.1:14181-14898 GCF_000697945.3 Frankliniella occidentalis | reverse complement strand
CGGGTCTTTTAAGTTTCAGCATTATTAGTCGTGGAGCCGCGCGGGCCCGTGCTCGAAGTCAGGGGATGATCCCGTCTGATCTAAGCTTAGTTCATAGAAATGCCATCTTCCGTAGAAGAGCCCTGTCGAACAAGCACTCTCATAGGTTGCGCACCCACAAGGTGCCATAAAGAAGAACTCGCAGCGGAGTGCTGGGTTCAGCTCTGGAGCCCCGTGCGGGTCGTCAGTCCCGCCGAACAGGCGTGCTGCCGGGTGGCCTACCTATTCGCCCACAAGGCGCTACAGACAGGATAACCCGGCGCGATAGGCGGTCTTCAGCACTGGAGCCCCGTGTGGGTCGGCCGTCCCGTCGAACAGGCGCGCTGGCGGGTTGCCTACCCCGCTCGCTCGCAGGGCGCTATAGGTGGTATCAGCCTCGGCAGCAGCATTATTGACCCAGTGTTGCCTGCGGAAGGAAAGGGATGGACAAACACGCAAGAAGTAGCCGCGTGACAGAACGTGTTTGTGTCTGTGTCATCCTTCCTTACTCGCGGAGCGCAATCCACCTCGCTGCATAGGCATCTCATGGCGAGCATTGGTTTCAAATCAGTGCCGCCCGGCACACCACCGTACCATCCAAGCCGCGGGTCCCCCACCTCCATACGGCTCCAGGACTCATGTACTGTTTGTGTTGCTTCCAGCAGACGACGCGACGTCCCCAGATCCGTGGCCCCGTGA
>NW_026268021.1:11756-12696 GCF_000697945.3 Frankliniella occidentalis | reverse complement strand
AAAGGCTACCGATGAAATGAATGGATGGATTGACTGGGGGGCGTGAACAGTGAACACGCCAGCCGGAACAAGTTATTGTGAACTAGCAGACTGGAACGGTTTCAATTTTTAGCGATCAGCCTTTTTACTGGCTGATTCGCACTCAGAAAACCATTTGATCCGCGGAACAAAAACGGTAACCAAGAAAATTTTACTTCCGATCTCCCTGATTTCATGATTTATTCATGTTTATAAGGGTGTGATCATCGGCTTCACAATTTTTCTGTTAGCCTGATCATATAGGGTGGTCCACAGACCCCTTCCTTTATTTTGCCTATACTGTACTGGATGCAGGCATGCGGCAGGATTGCATACTCGCACGGGGCCATAAGGGGGAAGAGCGAGCTAGGGTAGGCAAGCCCGCCTGCACGCCTGCATGCGGTACAGTATAAACAAAATAAAGAAAGGGGTCTGTGTGGACCACACTGTGTTTTGATTAACAGTCTTGATCAAATGTTTTTGGCTTCAGGGAGTACATTTTCATTGATTCTTCACACTGTTTTGGTTATTACACCAAGGAAAGTGATTCCTTGATTCAAAAGTGCAAGCTGACACAAGATGAAATTCACCATTGAAACAAGGCAATATTGTCTTTGGAATACGATTTTTCTCCTATTCGACTGAAAATATCACCTTGTTTCAAGAGTAACTTTGACCTTGTGTCAGAGTGCACTTGAAACAAGGACAAATTTACTTGAAACAAGAAACGATTTTTCTGGGTGTAGGACGAAACACTTTTCTCTGTGCGTCAACGCGCTCTCGGGTCCAAATTTTTAACTACAGTTAAGGCTTTGAGTACTGCACTTATACGGAAGTGCACGCGGAATGCCACTGCCACCTGGCCGAAAGCTTCGGTGGTTTCGTTATCAGCACACGGGACGGGGGGCGCCGGCGCGGCAGG
>NW_026268021.1:618-3786 GCF_000697945.3 Frankliniella occidentalis | reverse complement strand
AGGCGCCTTGGTCACGCCCGCGGCCTCCACTTATGCGAGAGCGTCAGTCCTGCACGAAATCACAAACACTTAACGACTTAATGTTCGCGAAAGCAAATGGCGGACACAGTTTTTACTCCGCGACCTGCGGCGTGTCAGTCGGTGGACACTGCGCAGAACAGACACACTTCAAGGGTCCTCATCTCTTATTCAATCATCCGGTGGAGTGCGGACCCAGCCTCTTGGTCCGGCTGCAGGCTCCAGGTCCAGCTCCGCGCAGCACCGCCCTGCAGCGGAAGCTGAGCCTGCGGACGGAAACGCAATGGGAGGCCTGTCTGGCCTGGCCGGTGTGCGAAAGTTGATGAGGTGAAAGTTTGGTTTGACCAGTACTTCAGCGCCAGTGTCTTAATAATCCAAGTTGTAGAGAAACTCGAATGCATGCACCCGCACCGACGTGCGTCGAGCGAGATCCGTCACGATAGTCTGGTGGATTGGCCCGGCCACGGTCATCGTCTTCGCAAACTACAACACTTTAGGTTTCTCGTTGGCTCCTGAGAAACTGCCTCGTATTCCGTTTAACGGTGTTCCCTTCGACCCGGCGCAATTGCACAGGAGATTGCGTTTCCATCTTTGATGAGCGCCCCGGCTAGCGATGGGTGGCGCTCTGCCGCCCTCCCCAGCCGCGCTAGCCGCCTCGTCTCTGTTTTAATATTGAACCCATCTCGCGGCTGGTTTACTTCCTTCGGGGTTGGGCCGGGCCCCCATAGGGGGCTTAGCCTTTAACAGTCCGCTACACCCTGGTGCTAACCGCCCGACCCGTCTTTTTGCCGGCAGGACTGCACACCCTGCGGAGCCTGGAAGAGCTGAGGATGACGGCTGAGACGGTGCCGACGTCGAGCGGCGTGGCCAGCGGGGGTCCGCCGCCGGGCTGCGGCGCGGGCCTCGCGGGCAAGCAGGTCCCGCGGGCGGGCGGCGGCGGCCCGGGCCCGCAGGGCTCGCTGTCGCACAGCCTGTCCGGGCTGCCCGGCCTGGCGGGGCTCACGGGACCAGCCATGGCGCCCCGCACCGCGCCCCCACAGCAGCAGTCGCCGCAGCCGCACTACGACTCGGAGTGCGCGCGCATGGAGGCCTGGCTGGACGAGCACCCCGACTTCGTCCACGACTACTTCCTCAGGTAAGTGCAGCGAGGCGCAGGTCTGGCGCGGTGGGCGGGTAGGCTGCGCAGCACGCACGCGCGCGCCGCGGGTCTGCCTACCCCCTCCGAGCACGGCGCCTGGTGGTGGCGGGACGGACCAAACGTGTGGAGCGTGCGGGAGAGTGAGACTTTGCACACACTAAACCCTTATGCATTTTTTTTGTGCATGATTGTGCAGCCTGGCGTGCAGCCATAGTTGCTGAGCTTAACTTGAACTTGAAATTGAACTTCAACTTTAAATGCTCAGCTCTGTCAGGAAGCGCAAGGGGAGACCACCCGGAAGACGGCGTGAAGTGAGGCGCCTGGCGTGAGACGTGGGATGTGAGCAGATGTGAGGTGGACAGGCATGCCAACCAAAATCGCGAAAACATTTAAATTTTAGCGCGCCGCAGGCCAAGGTAGACGCACATTTAGCTCAGCATTACACGGTTTTAACGTGCGTCTACCTTGTTATGCTCATCCTTTCATGCACACTTGTGTACAAATTCTGCACATCTATGCACGAATTTGTGCACAAACTATGGCTGTATAACATTCTGAGAGTTTATGCACAACAGAATGCATAAGGGTTTACTGTGTAGTGTGCAGAGGATGCACACTTGAAAAATAAATGTGACATAAGTCCCGTCATTTTGATCTGCAATCTCCTCAGGAAACGTTTCGTACAATTCTTTGGTAGAATGCTTTTGTTCTGCACAACACGAAACGTTTCCTGATGAGAGTGCATCCAGGAATGTGACAGATGCCATTTTAGTTTCACCAGCGCGTCGGTGGTAGAAGTCACTACTTACAGAGGGAGGAATGTACAAAAACTATACGGTTGCGCGTTGGTGCGAACCTAATCAAGCAGAACGGAATTTAAATCTTTTTCGGAAAAAGAATTCAGTGCTGAGGAATCGGGGGAGGCGAGGGGGTGCGGTCGTGGGATGGGCGTGAGTCGGAGCGTGACAGCCGGGCTGGCGTCCGATTGCCGTGCTGGGCGTGGCGGGCGGTCACAGTCAGGTTGCGGTGTGGGGCGCGGCGCGGCGTGGGCCCACCACCAGCAGGCGGCACCGACACCTCCCGCTCGGCCCAACCGCGGCACAGTAGCGCTTGAGCACCGCGCCAGCCGCGCCGCCAGCCCGGTGCCGGCCGCAAAGTACGTAAGTACCGTGCTCGCTCGGCTCGGTCTGTTCGCGCGGAGGCGGAGCGGGCGGAAGGGGCGGGGGCGTGACGTATTTGTGACGTCCCGTTGGCAGGCGCGCCGCGCTCAGCGGAACTGCCAGCAGCAAGTCCATGACGTTCACGGATCCGCTACCCTGCGATCGTCAACTTCACCCGTCGATTAAACCACACTCGTCCTCATATCGTTCTTCGTTCGCCCGAGTAATATGGCCGTCCCAAGTGTGGAGAAGGCGGAATCCGAAGCTCGAGCACGAACTCCTTTGAGGAGCGGCCTTTCGGCGGCCTGACCCGGTCCCGTCGCGTCGGTCGGTACCCCACCCCGTCAGGGACCCCGTCAGAGAGTCTCGTCTCTCCTCTAATCCTCGGTATCTGCTTTCTCCACGTCCGCGGCGTGACGCGCCGTGACGCAACCAGGGCGGGCGCCGCGGGGCAAGGGTGCCGAGGGGCGTGGCGGGGCGTGGCGTGGCGGGGCGGGGCGGGCGGGACGAGCGGCCGCTGTGACGCGAGGGTCCCGACTGGGCTGGGCGTCACGCCCCAGTGTGCATTATTGGGTTAGTGGGTGCAGGACGACACGGCCTGTCACTGAATGTCTGCGCTACACAGACACGCGGTAAAAAGCAGCCGCGGACACGTGCAATGCAACGCCTACATGGTTCTGCACTCACGCCGGTTTTTGTTTCAATTTTTAATTCAAGCCTTAAGCAACGCAGTTCAAAAGGGAGGTAGTAGATCTCTCTAAACCGAATACTTTGAGAGAAAAGGGGGTGGGGTGGGGGGTCATTTGGCCTATCGGTACTTCTTTCAGAGGCTGGCCTCTTCGACCTTATCCT
>NW_026268021.1:0-568 GCF_000697945.3 Frankliniella occidentalis | reverse complement strand
GAGTGCGCGCGCATGGAGGCCTGGCTGGACGAGCACCCCGACTTCGTCCACGACTACTTCCTCAGGTAAGTGCAGCGAGGCGCGGGTATGCTGCGCAGCACGCACGCGCGCGCCGCGGGTCTGCCTACCCCCTCCGAGCACGGCGCCTCTGCCCGAGCGTGTGGAGCGTGCGCCACACCGACCCTGTGGGAGATTGACACTTTACAGGATGCGCACTTGAAAATAAATGTGAAATGAGTCACGTCATTTTGATCTCACTCTCCTCAGGAAACGTTTCGTGCAATTCTTGTTAGAATGCTTTTGTTCTGCACAACACGAAACGTTTCCTGATGAGAGTGCATCCAGGAATGTGACAGATGCCATTCTAGTTTTTCCAGCAAGTCGGTGGTAGAAGTAACTATTTGCAGAGGGAGAAACGAACAAAAACTGGTTGCGCGGTAGTGCGAACTTAATTAAGCAGAAGGGAATTTAAATCTTTTTTCGGAAAAACAATTCAGTGCTGAGGAGTCGGGGGAGGCGAGGGGGTGCGGTCGTGGGATGGGCGTGAGTCGGAGCGTGACAGCCGGGC
>NW_026268020.1:11926-13586 GCF_000697945.3 Frankliniella occidentalis | reverse complement strand
GAGGGGGGGGGAGAGTGCCGTGCGGGTAGGCAGCCGCCCGGCACGCGTGCATGCGGGTGGACTACCTCACGGGCGCTCCGCCACGCCCGGCCCGGCAGTGAGGCGTGAGGGAGACGGAGCATTCTGTAAAGTTCGGAAGGAACAGAGAGCGATGATCACACGTCTCTCACATTGGCCTAAAGTTTACGCAGTCCTGCTTGGTCTCTCTCGCACTCCCGGGAGGGCGCGCGCGCAGTGGCGCCTGCCCTGCCCCGCTCCGTAACTGCCTGGCCCGGCTCTGTGCGCCACTCACGCCCAAGTGCGCTTCCCGTGTTCTGTCTCTCACACTCACACATCTATCACCTACCTGCATGTTGCCGATGTCGTCTCTCCCATATTGTTGGATCTGTGTTTTTCATTTTGTGATTCTGGGCGTGTACTTTGCACTTTTGCAGATACTTAAACAGGTACTTAATCGCGTATGTGATAAAATCCTAAACAATAAACACTTTAGTTCTATTCTTTCTTTGTGAAAAAATGTTGGTGATGTTGCTTATTTGTACTTATCTCTTCCTGTGTTTGTCTGCCGCAGGCCCGGGCGCGGAGCGGCCTACTCTGCCGAGGAGGAGCCCAAGTCCTGCTGCGGGGTGCTGGTGGGGCAGCCCGTCTCCATCCGGTGGTTCATCCTCCTCATCCTGCTCGTCGGGCTGTGCTGCGCCGTGGTGGGCACCGTGCTGGGGGCCATGAAGGCCTCGGGCAGGGAGCACCTCACCGTCTCGTTGCTCATGATAGGTACGTTGGGGATGTTGTTTGTAATGTTGGTAGTGATGATGATGATGATAATGGTGATGGTTGATGGTGATGATGATAGTGGCAGTGGTGGCACGCCCGCCCGCGCGCGCTCTCCATCCAGCAGACTTGATTTGACTTTAACGCCCCGACAACGAGTGCGGAAGTGTTCTGCTTTGCCGTGTTGATGGCCATCATTACACCCGGCCTCCTGCCGCCCCGCCTGCTGCACGCCCCGCTCCCGACCCGTCCTCTCCGCCCCCACACCCCATTCTCCTATTTTGTCAGACTAGGGCGTCGTCGCGTCGACTTCGGTGCGCTGCTCCTGCTGCTGGTCAGAGAAAAGGCGGAGCCAGGGAAAAGTGAGAAAAAGAAAGAAGGTATGAAAGAGGGGGAGGGGGCGGTGGGGGTGGACGATGTTAGACAGAGAGGCAGCGTCTCGTAACGCCGATTGCCTTAGGCCCGTGGCAGAGGCCAGCCAGCCGCTGCAGCGTGACAAGCGAAAAGAGCGCCGCCGCCGCCGCGCAGCCGAGGCGGCGAGCAAGAAATGTCTCGTTTCTAGATATCAGATCGTCGGAGACACGTCCCGCGGTTGGTTTTTCTCGGCCCCGCCCGCTGGCTGGCCGCTGCGGCTGCGCTATTGCGTGGGAGGAGGACATGGAGCGGGTGTTTCTGCTCGCCTTGTGCAACCACCGGGTGCTTATTATTGACCGCGTGTTGTTGCAAACACGTCGCGTGAAGGGTTTGCTGGGGGGAGGAGGGGGGGGGCGTACACTCGCCCCTTGTGTTCCGCGTCTCTTTTTTCCCCCATTTTTGTGACCCCTCTCCACGCCCCGGGCCTCTGGCAGCCACTTACGATAATTAGCGCTCACACCCTGTGCTGGAGGGGGGG
>NW_026268020.1:9526-11427 GCF_000697945.3 Frankliniella occidentalis | reverse complement strand
GGGGGGGGGGCGCTGCGTGTTTGAGAGGGGAGTGCCGGGAGGGGGGTGGAACTCACGGAGAGGACACGACACGGCGACGCCTTGGTACTCGGGAATGAAAATGTATCACTTGCAGGCGGAGCTCCGCTAGCAGGGCAGGACCCTGGCGGGCCGGGTGGAGAGGGGCGGGTTGTCACCCCGCCCGACGTATATCACTGGAGCTGGAGCAGCAGCCGCGAGGGAACGTGTTAGCCAGGGGCTGTGTACGTGGGGGGTGGGCGACTTGTCACGACCTCGTCGCGGGCTTGTCACGGGGTTGTCGCGGACTTGTCACACGGACTGGGCATGGTGGTGCCCGTCACACACCGGCTCGATGTGGACTCGTCACGGCGCTGACAGGGGACTCGTCACGCAGACCCTCTGGCAGCGCGCGGCGGCGGCGGTGGTTCACACGCAGTGTCGCTACAGCCGATCGATGTGCGGACAGCAGTGTGGCATAATGGCCCTGATTGAGCTCGGTGTCGAGGGATAGGCTGGGAGGAGGAGGAGGAGGAGGGCTGCTGCACGGCCGCAAGCCCGATAAGCACGCTGGCTGTTTTGCAGGGCTGTGGCGTGCCGTCATGCTCACTGAGGGAGTGTAGACGAGCAGAGAGAGAGACGGGGGGAGATAGAAAGAGAGGAGAGAGGGGATTACACTACACTACTTTCTCGCGCCGTCACAGCAGCAGCAGCCTGGCTGCCGGCCGCCCGTCCCTGACGACACCGTCGTCGGGTCGACGCCGTCATGAAAATGCAGTTAGCGGCCCCGCCCGCCTGGCCAGCGAATAATATGTAATCGGACGGGGGGGGGGAGGAAGGGGCTCTAGTGCTGCTGTTTTTATATATATTCTTTTGGCCGAAAGCCTTCTTTTATCACTTTTCTTTTAATGCTCCATTTTAGTTTTACTACAAAGTCCCCGCTCGGTCGGTCGACGTCGTTTCGTGCCGTACTATACTGCGTCGGTGTTCGAACGGCCCCGGCGCGCCCGCCCCCTCTGGCCGCCCCCGGTCGCCCCTGGCCCCACCGGCGGGAGGTCGTAACAGTGTCAGCCTGACGATGTGCTGGCGCTTTCGCCCTCGAGTCCGAGAAGACCGGGGGGCACGCGGGGAATGGAGGGGGGAGGGTGTCGTGCGGAGGAGGTCGTGCCACCGCGCCGCGCCGTGCCTCTTGTCCGTCGTGACACACCTGGCCTACGGAGCCTGCGCTGGAGCCTGGGCTGCAGCTGGAGCTGGAGGGTGGGTGGCTATGGAGGAGAAAGAGTCGGAGAGAATGATGCACCGCACGAGTGTGCCTGTCCTGTGCCCCCCCCCCCTCCTACCACGCTTTGGAAGTACGCAAAGCAGCGGTCATCACGATCTGCGATCTCGTTGTGACTGTGTTTTCTCGAAGAAATAGTTCTCTATTTTTACCCCAGTCTGCACCTAAGAAATTGTATTAATGAGTTTTGAACCTTAAGCACGCTGTGTTAGTGGAACCAGCACAAAGTGCTTGAAGTTGACCAAGTCAATAACTACCTTTGTTGTTTTTTGAGTGCATTAGCTCGGCAAATTTAATCCGCAAACATTTTCCTCTCTCTCTTTATTTGTTGAGTAACTTTTATTTGTTATTTGTTGAGTAATTTTCGCGTGGCATTACCTTTATGGTCAGCAGGGCGTTGTGCGATACGGCACGGCATTGCATCGCGCTTTCACCGAGGCGTAATGCCTCATCACTGCAGCACCAGCAGCCAAATGAAAGTGAAACGCTCTGCTCCGCTCAGTAGTGCAAAGAGCGGGCCCCCCTTGCGGCCCCCCGGGACCGGACCCGTACCTCGCTGATCAACACGCCCTCCAACAACCCTCCAATTACCTTAAGCGGATTCCGCGACCCCCTTCCACCCACC
>NW_026268020.1:7418-9102 GCF_000697945.3 Frankliniella occidentalis | reverse complement strand
GGAAAAAGGGGGGTGGGGGAGGAGGGGGTGGCATCCTCTCCGCGCGCCGACAAGGTCGCGGCACCCCCCCCCCTCTCTCCTCCGTTACGTAACGATGCCGCCCTGGCCTACATTACAGCCGGGGCTGCAAGCGAACTCTGCTGCGGCTCCCGTCCATCCGTCAGGCGGCAGAGACGTCTCATGCACGCCCCGCGCCCCGCCACACCACTCGCTTGTTTGGAAGTCCTCCGTGGAAGGAGAGCTCTGTAGAGGAGAAAGGGAAGCGATGAGACGCGCGCCTGCCCAAGAAAATGTTTTCCGAATAATGCGTTCCTTTGGTGTGCTGCAGCTGCAGCTTCTTTCTCCTGAAGCAAGCGCTTTGCCGCGCGCTCGTTACTCGAGGTTTGAAAGCCCAAGCGCGGCGGCGGCGGCGGGCGAGGGAAGCGAAGGGAGCGCGCAGGAGGAGACGTGAAACCCCTCCTCGAGAATTATTGTCGTTGGAATATGGAGATCACATCTCGTTTGACTTTGATGCTCTCGGCCGCTCCGCGCCGCGCCACGCCGCGCTCTCTCCTCACGAACACACGGCTTCACTTCCTCCCCGCCCCTGCGGGCCCGGCCCGGCCCGGCAAGGCCCTGGAGCCAGCCCGCCTGGAGCCGCCTGGAGAAACGGCAGCTGAAGCACTTGCGAAGCGGGACGGTATGAAAAATGCAGCGGCCGCGGTCCTCCTCCCGGTCCTGCGGGAGGATGAAATAAGAACGCGCGCCGCGAGCGAGCCCGAGAGCTGTTTACTGCGGGCAGCAGTCTTATCCCCCTGAGCGGCTTTCCAGTTTTCTACCGCAGCTTTTCCATGAGTTTTCGCTCCAGCTGGTCATTTGTTTTTTGTTTTTTTCCCGCGCCTGCTGGCCGCGTAGAGAGCACCAGGTGTGCGATCAGCATTCCACTACTTCGGGCGAATCCTCCTCCTCCACCTCACCACGCCTCTATTTTGACGGCACTGCTACTGCTACGCCACGCCACCTGTCTGACCGGTGCGTGCGTTCACGGCCCCTGACCTGACACACGTGGTGGCCACACCGCTCGACCCGACCGCTCTACATGCGTCTCATCGTGATGAAGAAATACGTGCGTGTAGGTGTAGGTGTGGGTGTGTGTGTTCACTTGATAAAACTCGAGGATCGCGCTGCACACACTTTCACCCACGAATGCCGCGCACCATGACCGAGAACGGCCTGGTAGAGGAGGAGGAGGGCGAAGGGTGAGGAGGGGGAGTGGGCGCAGCTGCGGCGGAAACAGCTGCGGCAGCTGCAGCGGCGGGCGCGCGCGCGGGGGGCGCTCATATCCTGGCAAGTGGCCGGAGGGACCTCTGCAGCGGCGGAGGGGCGATGGGGGAGTAGGGGGAGCGCAGTGCGTGTGCATGCGAGTGTTAGTGTGATCACGCGGGCCCGCTCCTCCGCATGTGGATGGAGGTCCCTCGCCCCCCTCGGTGCCGTGCGGAGCGTGTGGAACGCAAACAGCTTCATTTTCTCGGAGAGCTTCTCTTCTCTAGGCGGGACCCGGCGCGGTGCGGGTGCGCTAGTCATGTGGCGGTGGTGGTGGCTTCTCTCCAGCACCCTGGGGAGCCCCAAGGAGACGGCGACAAGAAGGTGGGGTGGAGGAGCAGGCCTGCTACTTCCAATCACCCAGCAGCCCCCTATCCCCCCC
>NW_026268020.1:3952-7227 GCF_000697945.3 Frankliniella occidentalis | reverse complement strand
CTTTTAAAAAAATCAAAAACTACAGGTTGCAAAATATTTATTTTTTTCAAATATTTTTTTATGGGCTTCTAAGGGGTAACTCGTGAAAGTAGAACCCTTTGGGCGAAAATTTTGTCCGTTTTGCTATCTCGCACCGTTTGGGTGCTAGGGAGCATTTCTTGGCGAAAATAAGGTGAAAACGACAAAATGGTCTATTTAGTGCGGGGTCTACACTTTTGGATACTGCATTTTTGTATCAAGCAATGCCACTTGGCAGGGGGGTACTTATGGACTAAAGAAAGGATTTGACCCGAAGAGGCATCGAAAATTTCCCTTAGGGAAGATTTTATAAGCCATCAAAATTACCATTGCGCCTTACGGGAGGTCCGGGTAGGCAACCCGCCACACAGTCCCCGCGTTTTTGCCGCTTTTTGCTATTTCTCTGCCGTTTTGACCAACTTCCAGACCGAATTTTTGAGTTCCGTCTTTTGCATTGTGTTCCTTACGAGTACGCGGTCATTTTGAGCTATAGAACACCTCAGAATGTTACTCGCAACGCCCGGGAAAAAGGGTGAAAGGTGAAAGTTAGGTCTCGGAGTGTACAACTTGTTCAAGCGACCTAACCACCCTGTTCACCGATGAAATTTCACGTGTCGACTATTGTTTCCCGTAGTAAAAAGCATGAGGAACACGCTCAAACAAAAAAAAAGGCAACTTTTTTCGTGGGAAATGCCTTAAAATGGCGATTACTTGTTAGTGCGCGCGGGCCGGCCCTGCCTGCCTGCGGGACGGGCCAGGCTGTCAGCCGTGGTGGCCGCGGTCTGCTTAAGACACGCGCATTTTGTCAAAGGAGCGCCAAAATTTGCACAGGAGTTCTTAAAGATATAAGAAACAAATTTTGTCCGAAGCCTTTTTGAAAATTTCGAAGGTTTCGAGGTAATTTGAACACCCTTGAACACTTTTTTGAACACGTTTGTACATTTTGTAGTGAGTTTAACCGCCGTAAACATGTTTTTTTTATCTGTACACTTCTGACACCTCAACCCCTGGAGGCCTTGCACGGACAGTGGCGTAGCGTGGACAACCCTGTTCCGAACGCTGGATGGAACACTAAGTTGAACAAAATGTAGTATTTTCAAAGACACGTGTCAGACACGTCTTTATTTCCGTATGAAACGAACCTGCTGATGACAAATCTGAAGTCAGAAATGAGGTTTCTCTACATTAAGTTGTTTTTTTAGTGTTCCAACACGTACAATGTACAAACGTGTTCAAAAAAGTGTTCAAGCAGGGTGTTCAAATTACCTAGATAACATTTGCTTTGTGTCTAGCATCACCGAATGGAGTTGCAAAGTTGCTGCGCGCCACGTATTGGCTTAATAAGGGTCAGAGCCACCGCTATTTATCCCATTCTGTTCAGGTTGTACGAATTAAACAGTACAGTTTGAACGGTTCGAAATTTTCCAAAAGGCTTCGGACAAAATTTGTTTCTTATATCTTTAAGAACTCCTGTGCAAATTTTGGCGGTCCTTTGACAAAATGCGCGTGTCTTACGCAGACCGCGGCCACCACGGCTGACAGCCTGGCCCGTCCCGCAGGCAGGCAGGGCCGGCCCGCGCGCACTAACAAGTAATCGCCATTTTAAGGCATTTCCCACGAAAAAAGTTGCCTTTTTTTTGTTTGAGCGTGTTCCTCATGCTTTTTACTACGGGAAACAATAGTCGACACGTGAAATTTCATCGGTGAACAGGGTGGTTAGGTCGCTTGAACAAGTTGTACACTCCGAGACCTAACTTTCACCTTTCACCCTTTTTCCCGGGCGTTGCGAGTAACATTCTGAGGTGTTCTATAGCTCAAAATGACCGCGTACTCGTAAGGAACACAATGCAAAAGACGGAACTCAAAAATTCGGTTTGGAAGTTGGTCAAAACGGCAGAGAAATAGCAAAAAGCGGCAAAAACGCGGGGACTGTGTGGCGGGTTGCCTACCCGGACCTCCCGTAAGGCGCAATGGTAATTTTGATGGCTTATAAAATCTTCCCTAAGGGAAATTTTCGATGCCTCTTCGGGTCAAATCCTTTCTTTAGTCCATAAGTACCCCCCTGCCAAGTGGCATTGCTTGACACAAAAATGCAGTATCCCCCCGGATTCAGAGATGTAGACCACGCAATTAAATCGTAAAATTTAACTCGTCTGGGGTGTCAGCGCCGCAGGCCTAGCTATATGTGCGCCAGGCGCGTCGCAGCGTAACAGTGTTTCGTGATATATCGCGAAGCCTGTTACGCGAGACGTGGTCTGGCGTACATATAGCTAGTTTTAACTTTGTATCATAAAAAGCAAGAACTGTATTGATTCTGAGCCCTCTAGCTTAAAAATTGACCTGTCAACAAAATCAAAAACGAAAAACCCTAAATATTACTTTTGAAAAATATTTTTTTTTTACATCTCTCTAACACGTAACTCGTCAAAGTAGAATCCTCTGGGTTAAAATTTTGTCCGTTTGGCTCTATCTCTAACCGTTTAGTCGCCAGAGGGCGATTTCCACACGAAAATGACCCCAAATCGCCCCAAATCATTTTAATATCGTTTCTCAGATATTTGATGGTCTCTGATGGGGAAACTCGTCAAAATAAAATCCTGGGGGTAAAATTTGTGTTCTTTGGAGCCGAAGGCCCATCTACGATTCTGCATTTTGCCCGACTCGGGTGTCAGCGCCCCAGGCCTAGGTAGATGTCTGCCAGGCGCGTCGCAGCGTAACAGTGTTTCGTGAGATATCGCGCAGCCTGTTACGCGAGACGTGGTCTGGCGTACATCTACCTAGTTTCATATTGCAGCTGCAATATTGACAGAGTTTAGGGGTGAGGACTTGAAGACCTCAGAGACTGCAGCTAGCCGTTGGCTTTCCAACTTTGGATATGAAAGGAAGAACAACCAACAAGCAGGAAATTAATTGGCTGAGCGATAGCGAAGCCTATTACTCCAGTGATGATCAAAAAGTTTCGCGTCTGTCTGTCTGTCTGTCATCACGATAATTTTCTCCGTTTTGCTCTAGCTCAAACCGTTGAGGCGCTAGAGGGTGTTTTTGACGAAAATTAGCGAAAAAATGTACAACCCTGCATGCTTAGTCAAAGTGACGGGCCGTTGACTGGCCGGAGGCCCGTATCTTTGTGTACATTTTTGCACTACCCGACTCGGGTGTCAGCGCCGCAGGCCTAGGTAGATGTATGCCAGGCGCGTCGCAGCGTAACAGTGTTTCGTGAGATATCGCGAAGCCTGTTACGCGAGACGTGGTCTGGC
>NW_026268020.1:2843-3902 GCF_000697945.3 Frankliniella occidentalis | reverse complement strand
GGGGCTGCGCGGGGAGGTGCAAATCGCAGCGGCAGCCGCCGCCCATAGCCCGGCTGCGGAGCCCGGCGGAGCCCGCCCAGCCCGGCCGCTCAAAGGCTGCTTCATCACTCGGGCGGCAGTGAATACATCAGGCCGCCGGCACCACCCGCACCACCTCATCAACGGCCCGCTCATGACTATTTCACCAGAAGTGCGGAGGGGGGGGGGCACCTCATGGCGGAGCGGGGGTGCGTCTGCTCCCGCCACCGTAAGGCAAGGCACGGCGGGTGGAGAGTTGAGACGGTTATCTGCACCCTTTTGACGGACGAAGTGTGGCGAGGGCGAGGGCGAGGGTGGAAGGGGTAGGGGGCACAGCCAGCACAGCGCGCGAGGGGGCAGCAGCAGCAGAAATCCCAGCGGCTCCACAGCTCCTCCGCGCGCCGCCACACTGACCGGGATGAATAATCAATGACGGGATCCTGGCCGTGCCCGTGCGTCCCGGCGGGGCCCAGGGGTGGGCGCGGCAGGCTGGAGGGAGGATAGCGAGCCGCCACACGTTTGCACAGCCTGACCGACAACCCTTTACCCTCCCTGCTCCTGCTCCTCCTCCTCCTCCCTTCTCCGTCCTCGGCCTCTTCTACATCTAGCGCCGCCGCCTCTTTCACAGGGGCTTGCCTCAGCTGCTGCTAGCCGCACCTGATCCTGATGTCTTGCGCGAACCCACCCCAACCACATCACCACCACACTCATGCACTCTCTTTTTAAATGTTTCCGTTTCGCGCGCCGCTCGCGGCCACTATCGTCGTGCACAGTGATCCCCTTTGTCTCGCGAAGCAGGGTGACGACGACGCGGCCCCAGTGACCTACTTCGGCTTTGACTGAATGGGCTGTTTGTTCACGTACCCTTCAATGGGGGAAGGCGTGCCCCCTACCTCCACACCCCGCCCCGCCCCAGCCTCGGGGAGAGAGAGAAGGGGCGCGCCGCCGCAGGCACGTTATTCGCAGCCGTAATTTTTGGCGCGCCGTTAGATATCTTTTGTGTGACACTGTGAAAGGGTCGGAGATATGGGGGAGGAGGGG
>NW_026268020.1:0-2217 GCF_000697945.3 Frankliniella occidentalis | reverse complement strand
CCGGGGGGACGGGGGGTTGGGGGGTACGAATAATGGCGCAAGTTTGGCTCGCGCGATCTCCGCAGAGCGGGAAGGGCACGCCGCAGTGCTGCCACCCGCGATGTCGTTTCTTGCCGGAAGTTACCCCCTCCCCCTTCCCTTGTTGTTTGGACCGCTCCAAACTCTCGCGCGCGCACACACACACGCCCAAAGCGTGTCTCTCTCTCTCTACTCGTCTCGCGCACACAGCGCCGTGCTGTGACGCGCCGTGGTTGCGGCCGTATTTCACTCGGTCACGTGGCCGTACGTGGGTTTCCGCGGGCCCGCGCGATGGCCTGCCAAGGTTTAGCAGCGTTGTCAGGCGGTGGCGGGGGTTGGTCGCTCGCTGGCGGCACGGCGCGGCGGCGTGGAAGGGGTTTTGCGCCGGTTTGGGCCTCGTCAGCGAAATAACTTGGCAAGAGCGGCCTGGCGGCCTGCGTGCCGCCCGCGCCGCCGCGCCCCCTCTTGCCCATCTCTCTTGGGACCCTGATCCACCAGACCACCCCCATCCCACGTTGCTCCCGGCTTCCAAAGCGAGAGTCTATCTATGCGTATGAAGCGAAAAGGGCGCTGCTGGGCCAGGAGGAGTCCCAAGGTCGCGAACCTGATAACCCCTCGCGCCTCGCGTGTCCTTTTCTCCTAGCACCCTTCCAAATGACCTCGGCCTCGGCTCCCGCGTGTGTCTAGTGCGTTTTCGGACGCGTCTGTAACGTGTGTAAGGTGTCTCTAACGTGTCTCTGAGGTGTCTCTAACGTGTCTCTGACCTGTGCCCGTCCTCTCTGTTCGCAGGCGTCGGCATCGTGCTGGTCACCGTGTCGGGCGTGGCGTGGCGCCTCACCTCCCACGACGCGCCGTCCTGTCGCGTCATGCTGGGCATGGCGAGCGGGGACGAGGGCGCCGCCGAGCCCAACCGGCGCTTCGTGCCGCGGCTGCCGCCCTCGTACGGCCGGCCGCACCACCCCTACGCGGCCATGATGTACCCCGAGTTCCAGTACCGGCCGCCGCCGCCGTCCTACCAGGCGTCCATGCAGGAGTACCGCCTCCGGCTGCTGCTGCTCGACAGGCACCCCGGCGCCGGCGGCGTCGGCGGGCCCGCGCCGCCGTCGTCCGCGGTGTCGCCGCCGCCCACCTACCGGTCGCACGCCGGCAGCCTCCTCAGGTAAGGGTCGTTCACATCATCGTCGTGTTCAGGGTTTGGGTTACCTGCACCTGTTTGTGAAAGGGTCTGACGTGCGTCTTGTCCTCTGCAGGGCTCCGCTGGGCTGCCGTCGAGAAGTGGCCGCCTCCGAGTACAGCCGCCCTCCTAGCTACCGGTCGAGATCGTCGTCGACGCGGCCCTCCCTGGAACCGGGCGGCGGCGGCTCTGGCGGCCTCGCGGGCAGCCTTGCTGGCGCGCTAGCCGGCGCCCTGGGGGCCGCGGGCCTGCACTCCAGGACGGGCTCCGTGGCCACCGAGCACTCGCTGTCGGACGCCGGGACCTGCCCGCCGCAGCCGGTCTCCGTCATCAGCGTGGGCGGCGGCGACAGCGTGAAGTGCGACCCGGACTCGGTCCAGGAGGTAAGTTCGGCGTCCTCGAGCACCTCGACGAGGACGAGGAGAGGGACTGTGGGAAAGTTGATGCTGACTGTCTTCTTCTCCGTCCCCAGGTGTTCGCCATAACGGGCGGAGATCCGGCCAGCTCGACGCTGCAGATGATGCTGCGGAAGAGCGACCGAGGGTCCCCTACGAAGGACACAAACCTAGTCACCATTGTTCAGACGAGCAGCAGCGGCGCCGTGACCGCGCCGGCCGCGCACCCTCGCACGGCCCAGGAGCGGCCGGCGCCCGTCATCGTGACGGTGTCGGGCGCCACGACCACGTCCCTGCCCGTCTGCTCGGACAACACAGAGATGGAGATCTTGGCCCATCTCTGACCGAAGTTTACAGCCCCGGTGGACACTCGGGGCCAGTGGAAGGGGGGAGGGACCACACACCTGGCACCCGTTTCCCCAAGCAACTGTCGAGGGTTGGAGGTCCTCACTAAAATCCCTGTGACCGCCCTCTCGACTTTTCACTGGCCCTACTTATGGGTATGTTCAGTGTTTTGATTGTTATAGAGAGTGTTGATGGACAGTTCTTGCAGTGTACACTGCACAGAGCTGAACTGATAACATTTTCAATCAAAATGAATTATTATATTGAATAAATGACAAGTATAAA
>NW_026268019.1:12543-14214 GCF_000697945.3 Frankliniella occidentalis | reverse complement strand
CCAAATCCACTGTTCATACTATCCCAACCACGTTTCCCAAATCCACTGTTCATACTATCCCAACCACGTTTTCCAAATCCACCGTTCATGCTATCCCATGCCCGTTTGCCAAATCCACTGTTCATACTGTCCCATGATCGTTTTCCAAAGCCTCCTGCCATTTTGTCCCATGCCCGCTTTCCAAACCCACTGTTCATACTATCCCAAGAGCGTTTACCAAATCCACTATTCATGCTGTCCCATCCTCTTTTGCCGAATCCGCCTGCCATGTTATCCCATGCCCGTTTTCCAAACCCACTATTCATACTATCCCAAGAGCGTTTTCCAAACCCGCTGTTCATACTGTCCCAACCCCTTTTGCCGAAACCACCTGCCATCTTGTCCCATGCTCTTTTTCCAAATCCTCCCGCCATGCTATCCCAAGATCGTTTGCCGAATCCACCGTTCATACTATCCCAGCCTCTCTTGCCGAAGCCACCAGCCATATTGTCCCAAGCTCTTTTTCCAAATCCTCCTGACATGCTGTCCCATCCTCGTTTCCCGAATCCCCCGGCCATACTGTCCCAGCCACGTTTTCCGAACCCTCCCGCCATGTTATCCCACGCTCTTTTGCCAAATCCACCGTTCATATTGTTCCATCCCCGTTTCCCGAACCCGCCTGCCATATTATTCCATCCCCGTTTCCCGAATCCCCCCGCCATATTATTCCAACCCCGTTTTCCGAATCCACCTGCCATGTTGTTCCACCCCCGTTTACCGAACCCACCTGCCATATTGTTCCACCCCCGTTTACCGAACCCTCCCGCCATGTTGTTCCATCCTCTCTTGTCAACGTCTGCGTCCTCTTCCTCCTCTTCCTCACCCTCTTCCTGTTCGACCTCGTCACTCCCGGCCCGCTTGCCCCAGCCGCCGCCCATGGCGTCCCATGAGCGCTTGCCCCAGCCCGGCTGGTACTGGCTCCATGTGCGCTTGTCCTCATCGAGGTCTGTCAGCTCCACCTGTAACAAAACACATCATCACTCGAAAGAAAGCGATTATGAAATTTTAAGTGAACTAATAGTTGTCTTATAGAATCTTTCTCTAATCCAGGAGTGTGTATACCCGAGACCTCACGATTATCCCAATGCCTTTTTTGACCTAATTGTGACCCGTTCCTTGGAGATGCTTCACTCTGCAGTCAGGCCCCCCGCCCCCCGTGCACGTCTCTTTCCCCCAGTGCAGCCCAATATGCTCTCTGTTTGTCCTGCCCCTGCCCGGCCCGGCCCGCCACAGATGGCAGCCCGGGGACCCCAGCCGGCTCGGCATGGCCCACCTGTTGGCGTCCCTGGGCTGGGCTGGGCCGGACGGGCCGGACACGCCGGACACGCCAGGGGAGCAAAGGGAAAGCGAGCAGGCTGCTCTCCCTACCAGCCAACTTCTCCCTCCGGCGCGTTCTCAGGGTCTGCGCAACGCTTTTTTTTACGCCATAGTTTTGCTTTGCTCCCACATCCTCATCCGATTCCTCTACCTCTCCCTATTCTGTCTTCGCCCCCGGAAGAGAAGGGAGTGTAGGTAGGGTTGTGGGGGAGCCGGGAGCCGAAGCAGCCGGACGCTGCTCGGTAGGGGGTGGGAGGCCATTCCGTTCCGTTCGCTTCACTTAGACTTTCTTTAATCCCGCTTATTGCCCTAAAC
>NW_026268019.1:12086-12493 GCF_000697945.3 Frankliniella occidentalis | reverse complement strand
GGGGTGCGGGGTGGGGTGCAGTCGGAGGGGTGCGAGGTGCAGGCTGCGGGCTGCGGGGCCGCGGACGCGCTACAAGCTGCCGCGATTAACGGCCGCATCCCCGCGGCATCAGGCCAGCACGGCCAGCAGGAGGCGACCAGTAGGCCATCGGGGCAGAGGGGCTAGCAGGGGATACACCAGGGCGGCCAGCACGGGCTGGCCACGGGCGCAGGCCCACCCCCTAGCCCACCCCCAGCCCACCCCGCCAGCACGGCGGCTGTGCGATGGCCTGCTATGGCGACGCCGGCTGTAAATTCCTCCCACTTTGCATTTTTATGTCGTCATTATTTCTGTAACGGTTGTTGTGATGTGTGCGTGGTGGTCGCCGTGTGGCCGGGGGGAGGGGTCAGCCTGGCGCTGGAGGGGGG
>NW_026268019.1:9833-9951 GCF_000697945.3 Frankliniella occidentalis | reverse complement strand
CCAAATCCACTGTTCATACTATCCCAACCACGTTTTCCAAATCCACTGTTCATACTATCCCAACCACGTTTCCCAAATCCACTGTTCATACTATCCCAACCACGTTTTCCAAATCCAC
>NW_026268019.1:8133-9280 GCF_000697945.3 Frankliniella occidentalis | reverse complement strand
TATGCACGCAGAAGTCCGGTGCTAGTTACAAAAATTGTCCTTGGACATTTAGAGTGTACGCTGTGGGTATGCGGGCACCATCGCACCCTGATGACATGGTGGATGTGGAGACAAATCATCGTTCAAAAATATTTGTACTTAAGAAATGTATTCTCCCTGTTTTATTGCGGTTCGTGCCCCCCCCCCCTCCTTGCTGACACGACGTTGCCGGGGTGGGCATGGTGGTGGGGTGATCACGTCTCATAGAGTGAGACTGCAAATGTCAAACCGTGACGCTAATGAGCGCCGCGATACTCAAAGCGTTAGAGGGACGAGGACACGTGGGCGCTTGGAGCAGCGGGGCACAGCTCTCGTGGCGCGGGCGGAGGCGCGATTGTGTGGCTCTTCTTGGTAATTTGTGTCGCTAAGAAGAGGCGTGGCTGCAAAGCCGGGGAACGGTGTGGTCTGCAGAGAAGAGAGCCGTCGACAGCACCGCCGTACCAGGTCTGTTTGCACGAGCCTGCTAGATAGCCTTTTCAAAGAAGAGTGGGCTGAAAATTTAGGCTAGCATTGACGGTATGTTTTCTTACTTACGCCGATGTAGCAGCGAGGGGGATGCCACTCGCGTAATCCTGTGTACAGTTGGAAGTGTAATCCATAAGTCATAATGTTCTATGGAAGTACAGTTTGCCTATGGTCCATCCTGAATATTTCATGTACGGGCCAGACCGTAAAGATATGGACTGTACTTCAGTGTCTACGTCAAGTGCTGTACTGACCAAACAGACGGTTTGCGAAGTTACGGTAGGGGAAGGTGGGGTACTATGGGACACGGGGAACTATGGGACACACTCAAAATCCGCGCCACGGTTGCCCGAGGAGTCACGCGCGTGTTGCCATCCTTTTCTCCTGGGGTCAGCGAGTGTTTTAATATAGGGGGGTTAGTTACCAGTTGCGACAGTCCGGTGTTAGAGGCGAGAGAAGTTTAAAGTAGAATAAAACAGGCAAAAAAATAATATTTTTACTTCTTTTCTTTCCTATTTGACTAAACACTAGCTACATTTATCGTTGTATCCGTGTTCGGTATTCATTAGTGGGGTTCTGTGGACGATTTGGGCATGTGCAGAATTTTCTAGAAGGTGGGGTTTTCCCACCAGAGCCCGAAATG
>NW_026268019.1:4984-6733 GCF_000697945.3 Frankliniella occidentalis | reverse complement strand
GGGGGGGGGGGGCATCCATCCAGCACAAGTAATCGGGGGCGTGAAAGTAAAAACTCCACGCAGTAACGCAGCAGAATGTTTGAGTCTTTTGTGATTGGGGAAGTTTTTCTGAATCAAAGAAGTTGTGGTCTTATTTGGACTGGATCTTACTGACTGATCTCCGATCTCTATATCGAATCGCTTTGGAGATGGAATGAAGATGTGGCGCGCGGAAAAGTGGAGCGCAAAGTAATTAATTCTTTAGAGTTGAGGCCCTCCTCTATTCTCCTCTCCGGCCTCTTTCTTATTTCCTCCCCGCTCGACCTTGTTTGCTATTTAAACGAATGAAACAATTAGAGCAATGCAGACGAGTAGGTGAAATTCCCACCAGACGGCGGAATTCCCCAAACTTTCCGTGAGCAAGAAGCTCTGTCTGCGTGCCAAGCCTTTCCCAAGAAGCCCCCGCCCCTCCTCCCCGCCGCTCCTCCTCTTACTTACATTTCCCTCCCTAAGCTCGCGGGGGAGCGGAGCCACGAGGCGGACCCTTCTGCTTGTACTTCTTCTTATTTCACTTCCATTCGGCCGCCGCGCCGCCCGGAGCGATCGATATCTACTTATATATTTTTTGCGTAAACCGACGCGCGGGGAAGCGGTGGCGCGGCCGCAGAGCTCTGCAAGCGCCTGCACATGTCGGGGTAGGCAGACCCGCGGGACACGGCGGCGGACGGGCGGCCTAACTCGTCCCCGCCCCGCCAGCGCCGCCTCCCAGCCATCCTAAGCGTTCAACTTCTCAACACTTGTAAATGTGCAAATGCAAGTTGAACACTTGCAACTGTGCACCTCCCGCGGCACCTCCGTTGTCTTACACTTGCAAGTGTGCACCTCCGTTGTCTTACACTTGCAAGTGTGCAACTCGGCAGGTGTGCACTTGCAAGCGTGCAACTCCTCGGTTGGACATACTTCACTAGATTGAACGCTCACGGTGTAGGAAGTGATCAACAGAGGAGTTGCACACTTGCAATTGCACACCTACTGAGTTGCACACTTGCAAGTGTGTAACTTGCAGTCCAACACTTACAAGTGTTGAGCAGTTGAACACTTAGTTTATTAGTGAGGATATGTTGCTAGCGATTAGGAGGGTCGCCAAGTAGGGTCGGCGATGAGGTGGGTCAGCGAGGAGGGTCGGCGCCAGCCGCCGCGTAACGCTTGTTTGAGCAGCTTGCTCCAGTACACCACTCGCGCGTTTTAGGTGTTCATAGTTCATAGCATAACGCTTACGCGAACGCGCATTCTAGCCCGTTGCGATTTACAAGATATACCCCGAACCACACGCGCCAGTTATTTTGACTTAAAACACGACGAGAGGGTTCTGTCGACGTTGTCGTCGTGTACTGCCGCACGTCGCTTTGATGGGAACGGATGACGCTTCAATTGGGCCCCCATTACTCTACTGAAGAAACACAGCCGCAGACGTCACGAAACGATCGCCTCCCCAGCGCTCCTTGATCCGACGACTACTGGCAACGGGAAATAATTCGTCAATAATTCGTCTTCCTTTTTTTCCAGTGTTTGCTGCACCGACCATACCACTTGACTGGGCAGCCGGGGGCCAGCAGACTGCTGGGCGGACTTGGCGGAGCGGGGGAGGCACAGCTGGGGTCCCTCGTGGAGCTGAGGGGAAAAATGCCATCCATGTATCACCTCATTCCGGGAGAACGACGCGAGTGGCGGTGGAGTGGGGAAGGGAGGGGTGGTAAAAGAGGGGGGAGG
>NW_026268019.1:1768-4339 GCF_000697945.3 Frankliniella occidentalis | reverse complement strand
CCTCCACCCCCGCATCCTCCCTCCCGCGCCTCGCTGTATCGTTCTCGATAGGCGGGCCTGCACCGTGACGTTGACGTCATACAAAGTAAAACCCGAAATCCCGTGGCGGGCCACGCAGGCCCGCGTCATGATTGCCTCGGTGGTCCTCGGAACTCCACGGGTACTACTCCCAAAGGTCAGTTCGCAGGGATGGGACGAGGCTCGTCCGGGCGGGGGGGCAGGGGTCAGACTTTAGGAGCGGCGTCGCCGCCGCCGCCGCCGCTTTGAAATGCGGTGTGGACGGCCAGGCGTCGCTAACTTTGACAAACTGTTGGAGCTGCTGCTGTGTGCCCCGTCTTGTTTTGGGGGCCGGTGGAAAGCCCCCCCCCCCTCCCCTCACCAGCCACTAGGCCCCAAGAGCGCCGCCGCAGCCCTGTGGGGGCGGCTGGCCGATAGCCCAAGCGCCACCGCCGCGAGGTCCATACCGGTCACTGATGATCTGATCGGGATACCAAGTCCCGGGGCATTAAGGCGATCTGCTTTGAGATGTGTTGCGGACGAAGCTTTGGTAGGGCGTGGCGCGGCGTGGCGTGGCGGGGTGGGCGTCGTGTCAACTTAACTTCTTCAGTGAGTCGCGAGCCGTCCGCGTCCCAGGATTAGGACGGTAATTACAGAACGATGGTATCTGTGATGTCAGATCGTGCTGCGGAGCTGAAGCTACAAGTCTTCCGGAAACAATATACAGGGTGGTCCACAGATCCCTTCATTTATTTTGCTTATACTGTACCGCATGCAGGCTTCGTGCGGGAGGGCTTGCCTACCGTCGCTCACCACGGCGCCTTATGGCCCCGTGTGAGTATGCAACCCGGCCGCACTCCTGCATCCGGTACACAGTAAATAAGGAAAATAAAGGAAGGGGTATATGGAATGGACCACCCTGTACAGCGAGGGCTTGGCGTCGCACGCCAAAGAAAAACACCGGGCAGTCGTCGGCCGTCGCACGGCGGTCAGTGTCCATCTTCCTTTTGAATCAAAGGGAGCGAAAGGGGAGTGCGCGGGCGAGTGGCAAAGACACTGACTGCCGCTGATTAGCACAGCGTCGACTAAGGGAGAATCATAGCGGAACGCAGGGGCGGAGATATCGAAGTAGACGGGGTGTCCAGTGCCGTGCCGCGTGCTCCGCCATTTCCAATGGCCCCATGCAAAATGAACGTACTGCGCAGTTTCCTGTTCAAAGACGGGCCGCGGTTGATTAGTGCGGCGATGACTCAGACGAAACCCTTGACGGGAGTCGTGGGGTAAGGTCGACGGGGGACTCTTTCAGCTCAATAACGCGGTAGGGCGCTGCAGGTCGTCTAGTGCCCGTGATGAGCTAGAGTAATTTTTGGGAACACGCCGTGGCACTCGGATACCTAGCGATGTAGGTTGCCTGACTGTTTAAAATAATGTGAATCTTTTGTCGTCGGACACCCCCTGTGCAGAGCGTTGGGAGTTGCGGCGCGAGTTCTTAGTCAGCTGATATCCCTGACGTTTGGTACACTCAATCAGAACACGATTCAAAACAAAAATATCACGAATTTATTCAGCTCAGCAGCCGTAATGTGGTGACAACCCTCGCGCACGTCGACATTGTGAATATTACTTTTTTGTGACCCCTCTCAATCAAGTTGGATAAGCAGCGGATTTGCTCTGGACGTCGCGGCGCCGAGGGTTTGGGGGTGAATTTTGGGAGGGGAGGGCGGGGGGCGTCGTGGGACGTGTGCGAGGTGGCGCGGTCCAGCAGCTTATGAGGCGCTGAGAGACGGTGGGGCGGTGCGGTGCGCGCTGACAGAAGTAGCCCCCCGAGGAGACAAACTGGCGGACGTGCCTGCCCGCCCCCCACCCCGGGGCCGGGCGGCGCATCGGCAGCGCGGGCGTCGTGAGGAGTGAGGCCCCAAAGTGCTCTCAGCAAGTGCGGGCGCCGCACGTCTCACAGGGCGTAAGGTGGGCACACCCGCTGCCACCCCAGTGTATGGGGACAGCAACAGAAAAGTTTTACAAGGCGGCGTGTACACTGTTAAAAATTTTGTTGTAAATTTACATCACATTTGATGTAAAGTTTGATAGCAACAAATGTTGTTGAAAACAACACGTGTTGTAATCCATCAACGTTCACCAAATTTTCTGAAACAAATTTTCATTCCCATACAGTGGTTATTTTACTTCCGCCTGCAGCAAAAATTTGTAATATAACAAACTTGTTCGCTCTGTAACGATACATCTTGCTATCAAAATTTATAACGGTTTTGTTGTGGTGTTACAATGGTGAAAAGTAGGAATCATTGTTATGGACCACTACGGGCAGAATACAAGGAATTTTGCCACGTGCCAATGAAACCGAATTATGTTTTTTTTAAACAAACTAGTCACTACAAAGAGTGTGATTATTTAACAATATTTTTTAACACTGTAAAAACGGTGTGTGGTGTCAACAGTCTGGAGACGGCGAGTATCAGTCGGTCTCACTCGGGGCTTCTGCGCGCCTGCACATGCCGGGGTAGGCAGACCCGCGAGGCACGACGGTTTGGCGGCTCTGCCTACCTCGCCCCTGCC
>NW_026268019.1:0-993 GCF_000697945.3 Frankliniella occidentalis | reverse complement strand
GGCGGGCCGCAAAACAGGACGACGTATCTGAGGGTGGGGTAGAGGGTGAGTCACGCCCGGGCTGGAGACTATTGCTCGCGTTGGCTTTTACGACGTGTACTTTACTCTTTTGACTGCTGGACACTCTCAGTTATCTGAGAAGGTAGCTGCAGATTGAGTATTGAAGCAAGAAATTCGTTAGTGTGTATTTAAAAACCGTTTCATCGACAACGGAAATGAAAATAAAATTTTAAATAATCTTTCTCCTGAGCTTTCTCTACGGACACTCTCGCACTGTTGTTTAATAATTGCGGTGCCTTTTGTAGGGCACTAAACTATATAATATACCGTTAGAATTTTCTTTATCCTGTAACAGGTGAGAGAAGCAGGAAAGCATTATTAGCTTTCTTACTGCTTTATTTTCAAGAGTTGTGATCCATGCTGAGCGGTTCGTCTTCGGCTCCGGGCCCCTTCTTTGTTATACACGCCCTCCCGGCGTTCGGGTAGCTTTTGGCCGCACTGTTGTTGAAATCATTACTCGCCACCCAATCATCATCATTTGCCCGGGGCCGGGGCGCGCGCGCGGGGGTGTGGCCGGGCGGACTCACGGGACACGGAAAGAGTTTTAGCAAAGGGGTCCTCGGCCCGACCGGCTGGCGCGGCGGTGCCCCGAGTGCCTGATATGATAATGAGTCGTCAGGACGCCGGGACGCCTGGACCCCCCGGACCGTCCGGCCCCGCTCCAGCCCGCTCCTGCCCGCTCCAGCCCCCGGCGGCGGCACTCCAGCCACTCATGGATAATGTCCAGGCCCAAGGGCCCCACGCGCCACGGCGGGGCGGGGCGTGGGCCGCAACCACCTCAGCGCACCGACCGACCAAGCCCGACCCGGGGGGCAGAGCAGCCGGCAGGGCAGGGCGACCCAGACCAGGCCCCGAGCCGCTGTGTTGTGATGTGGCCCGGTCGTTGGCAGTGGCAGTGGAGGGCTGGGGTTGGGGAGGGGTTGGGCACGGTGG
>NW_026268018.1:29757-30439 GCF_000697945.3 Frankliniella occidentalis | reverse complement strand
TATGCAGAACGTATCGACTTAAAATACATTGGCGAGTAAAAAATGTGCTCTCGTAAATTTACAACTTAAATTATAATGCGAGTTACAAACTTTTTGTAAATTTACGACGATATTTTTCACAGTGTCTATGGAAAGTTTGCCCGTACCCATACCCTGTACGACAATTTTCTCTGTAAATTCAAATAGGTAAATTGTTTACTTCAAATAAAGTGTACATGGCATGTTTACTTTAATGTGTACATGGCATGTTTACTTTAATGTGTACATGGCATGCATGTACTCTATAATAAATGCGTAATGCGTACATAGCAGCAGGGATGGAAAATCGGAATTAAATTATTGGTTTTACTCCTTTTTTGTTCGGAATAAAACGTTTCATTCTTCGACGGGTCCTACGAGAAGAATACGTTCTCGCCGCGCCGAACCAGACAAGTACGATCTCGCCGCGCCAAACCAGACAAGTACCTCTTACTCGTCGCAGGTATGTCGCAGCATTTTGGGCGCCATCTCATTTTAATCCCTATTGTTTTGCCATTAAAATTAAATATCGCCCAAACTGCTGCGACATGCCTGCGACGAGTAAGAGGCGTCTAACGCTCCGAGTGCACGCGCTGCGCTGCAGCGAAATGAGTTCGTACGCTTTCGCGGCGAGGTCGTACTTGTCTGGTTCGGCGCGGCGAGA
>NW_026268018.1:23872-24376 GCF_000697945.3 Frankliniella occidentalis | reverse complement strand
GGGTAATCGTTATCGCACAGGGCCCAAACTTTGCACAGGGTCTTTACTAGGTCTAATCTATCATTAAATGTGCGTACCTCCGAAATCGCCGACTTCGAATACCAATATGAGATGACTAGCGTGCGTGTCGCGTGCGTGCGCAAATGCGTGCGTATCGCGTGCGCGTGCGTGTCACATGCGTGTCGCGTGCGTGTCACGTGCGTGCGCAGATGCGTGTGTATCGCGTGCGTGTCACATGTGTGTCGTGTGCGTGTCGCGTGCGTGTCGCGTGCGTGTCACGCGCGTGTCGCGTGCGAGTCGCGTGCGAGTCACGTGCGTGTCACGTGCGTGCGCAGATTCGTGCGTGTTGCGTGCGTGTCACGTGCGTGCGGAGTTGCACGCACACGCACGCAGATACTCGCGCGCGCACGCACAAACACACAAGCACGTAGAAGCACGGACGCAGAAGCACACACACGCGCGAATGCGACAGGTCACAGTAGGCACTGTCCCCGAGGGACCGAT
>NW_026268018.1:17548-18387 GCF_000697945.3 Frankliniella occidentalis | reverse complement strand
TATGTAAGTAGATGTTTTTATTGAGGTGAATTTGTACGCACACTGTCGTGTGGCTCTCTTTTGCGATTATTTAAATCGTTACACTAGAAATCCAAGTGTACGCTTTCACGGATAAATAATGTTTGCAACTGGCATGCACATGCAAGTGTGAAACAAAACGTTGCACACTTTCAGTTGTTTGACCGGATACTTACAAAAGGTGTTTAACAGTAAGGTTGTATGTGTCTAACTACAGGATTGCCCATCAAGCTTTAGACACTTAAAACAGTTCAAAGTTACAGTTGAAAACCTTCCAGTACTCGAATTTGCAGTACAACGCCTAAGATCTTATCCACCATAGAGTTGAACACTACCATGTGCATGACAGTTACACACTTCTGTTTTTAGTGTGTCACACAGAACACCGCACACCTGCAGGTGTACAACAGAATTTTCCCACACAGTCAGGTGTGTTTATAGTTTGTTGTACACCTCAAGGTCTGCCTCTGAATCTTTTCACATTCATTCTTAACAGTGTGAAAGAATTATCACGCACGGCGTGTAGCTTACACTGCAGTTCGCAGTGCATTCCTGAACTGCCGGTGTTTGTTTCAGGTATTTCCAGCCGTAACAATACTCATGACCAGGAAAACTAAGGCAGCATATAAGATGGCGTTCCAGTGTCTGAAGGAGTTGGTCCCAACCATGAGAATGCCCCATGTCATGAGTGACTTTGAGAAGGGCCTCCTTGGAGCTCTACGTGAAGAATTTCCTGATGCACATTTGACTGGGTGTCTTTTCCATCTTGATCAAGTAAGTCACTCGGGAAATGTGTCTCACACGGAAAAAAAATGAATTGG
>NW_026268018.1:11479-12678 GCF_000697945.3 Frankliniella occidentalis | reverse complement strand
CCCCAACCAAGGAGTTCACTGAGTTGCCTACCTACCCGGGGTTTCCAGGCGGCAACCCTAGGAGAGTTAGAGAGGTGGCCTACCTGCCAGGCGTCCTAGGACACACTCAGCAAAATGAATGGGGATGAACGACTCTTGGAGCTCAGTATTTTTGTTTTTGTTTTCAGAGGCGCTGCGTGATCATGAGGCGCACCACCTGCGGAGGTTCATTGGTGCGAGCTACGGCTATTCAATTTCGAGGTCGCGAAAGAAAAAGTACCGCCTTCTGGACAGGAATATTCGGGAGCTCAGTAAAAAAGTTCATCGCATGCCAGTGCTGCAATTCCTGGGCGCTGCAAGCTACCACTGCATGGAGACCTATGAGAGGGTGGTTATCAGAGAGATGGAAGAGGTTCACGCAGAAGACGTGCTGGATGATGCCGCACCACCTCCACCAGCCACAGTCCCCCTCCTTGCAGTGGAGCCAGAGGACCCCGAGGACATGGACGACGTACCCCTCCCTACTGGACCGGCTGAGCGTGGGCGCGGTGTTGCTGGTGGCGGTGGACGTGGTGAACGAAATCGAGGCCGTGGCGATGTCCCTACTGAAGTGGCCGAGCGTGGGCGCCATAATCCTGGTGGCGGCCGACGTGGTGGTGGTGGACGTGGTGGTCGTGGTCGAGGCCGTGGCGACCCCCCTACTGAAGTGGCTGAGGATGGGCACCGTGTTCCTGGTGACGGTGGTCGTGGTCGCGGCCGTGGCGACCCCCCTACTGCAGTGGCTGAGGATGGGCACCGTGTTCCTGATGACGGTGGTCGTGGCCGCGGCCGTGGACGCGGTCGTGGTGCGGGCCGCGGAGCAGACGGAAGAGTGGGCAATCCGGCCGACCGCGGTGCCCCACGGGGTGGCGCTACCGGTGTGCGTCGCGCAGTCATTCCCCAGGCGCCCGCCCCACCAACAACTGGGAATCAAGATGAATTTGGAGCTGCTGAGGCCGATCCCCAACCTGCGCAAGGGGCTGTTCGGCGCCCGAGGAGAAGGGCTACAGCACCAGCTGAAGCACCAGTGGGTCGGGTTACTCGACAGACACCTGTACAGGCTGCTCAACGCGAGGAGCGACGAGTACTGCGCGAGAGTCGCGCGCGGCGGGACGAGAGGAGATCGAACGAGGATATTCAAGCCTTTATGGACCAGTACAATGAACGTAAGTTTAAGTTGA
>NW_026268018.1:5955-6554 GCF_000697945.3 Frankliniella occidentalis | reverse complement strand
CGGCGGGGGCGGCGGGGGCGGCGTGCACTCAAGGTACGCACGGATACTAGCGTGTTGGCGAGTGGCCCCAATAAGGTATTTGATAGTGCAGGCAGCGGAGCAGGCGCGCCGCAAGCAACTCAAACCGCTCCAAGCGATCTGTTTGCACAGCCTGGCCTCGGTGGCAGGTGACCACTACCAGGTTCGGCGTAAGATTGATGTTTTAGTACGTTAAAGAGAGCACACAGTCTGTTCTTTTTCTTATGGGGCACAACAGTTGCCCTGGAGGGACGCAGCGCGCACTATTTACAAGTTTGTTATCTGGCGATACCCCACGCTGCTACGGGTGTTCAGAAGAGTGCTTTTACGAGCCGACTAGTTTCTCATACCTATGAGCGATGGGCGGGGCTAGAGCGCGAGGGTGGCAGAGTGTAGTGGACGGAGCGAGAGAGCGCAGCGTGGCGGCGGCGCGGACAACTACGAGGCGGCGAACAACAGGCCGCCTAGCCGCTAGGTAGAGCCACCGCCGCGCGCCGTCTCGCGCGGGTCTCGCGCCACGATTCAAACCACCCTGCTGTTTTGCACCCTGCGGTTTTACAAACAAGACGCACGAGCACGCG
>NW_026268018.1:2655-3235 GCF_000697945.3 Frankliniella occidentalis | reverse complement strand
CGTGAGGAGGAGGAGGAGGAGGAAGGCCCCACAATAGAAGTTTTACAAACGCGAGAGCGGGAGCTGAAGCGTTTTAAAACAAAGTTCAGAGAAGAGGTCGTGCTTATCAAAGGGTTAGGGCAGTCACTTCCCACAGAGGAGCTCATGACCTCTATGTTTGACAAGGTAATAGAGCGACAGCGATCAGCTGTAGGGGCAAAAGACGACGATAGGGTAGTCTTAGAGATTGCTAACAGTCAGAACGTTGATAACCCACTTTGGTTCTCAATGAGACGTGCAGACCAGCTTTCAGGTCAAGTCGTCATTGACAAACTGTCTCGTGTCCTGAACTCCAACCAGGAGTTTTTCTCTGATGGAAAGATGACTGTTAGTTACATACATGTACCCACTCCCGAGGCAGGGGGGAATCGTCCACATGGCAGAGCGCCGAATGAGTCAATGGATGAATGGCTCAGTAAAAAAATAAACTCAGCAACAATATGGTCACCTGAAAACCCGACAGATAATATGTGTCTTGCTCGGAGTGTTGCGGTAGCCATGGCTAAGTACAATGGGGACCGCAGAGTCCTGTACAAAATAA
>NW_026268018.1:0-1119 GCF_000697945.3 Frankliniella occidentalis | reverse complement strand
CAACTCTTTCGCTCTCATGGCTACAAAGTCATTGAGAAATGGGAGTGTGCCTTTAAGAGAGACTTAGAGAGTGACCCTGAGGTCAAAAATAACTTCGAAACACACACTACTAAACGAAGCCCTCCACTAAACCTACGCGATGCTCTTGCCGGGGGCAGAACTAGTGCGATGAAATCTTATTATAAAGCTGACCTTGAGAAGGGCGAAAAAATTAAAATGGCAGATGTGGTTTCTGAATACCCTGCAGCTAACCTCAGGGGGAAGTACAGTTACGGACATCCACACATCTTCCTAGAGGGAGACAGCGCTATGCCGCCAGTACAAGAATGGAACGGTGTTGTCAAGGCCACTCTCCTACCCCCAAGGGACTTGTATCTTCCTGTTTTACCATACAAGTGTGGGGGTAAGCTGCACTTTCCCCTATGTCGGCGGTGTGCGGAAACTGAAAGTAAAGTCATCTGCTCCCATACAGATCCAAATGACCGCCAGATAACCGGAGTGTGGTGTGCTCCTGAGCTTAAACTTGCCATCCTTGACAAATCATACACGATACGTAACGTACATGAAGTATACCAATACCCTGGGGAAATGTGTTTCAATCCAAAAACACAACAGGACGGGCTCTTATCTGGTTATGTGCGCTGTTTCATGGCGCTCAAGATCCAGGCTAGTGGGTGGCCAGAAGGATGTGACTCAGAGGAGGCCAAGAAGGCATACATGGCTGACGTCCTGAAACATGACGGAATTATTATTGACCCTGCCAAAATGGAAAAGAATCCGGCTTTGCGGCAGCTCAGTAAGCTCATGTTGAATTCATTTTGGGGAAAGTTTGGTGAAAAAACATTAAGGACAAAAACAGAATTTGTCTATGATTATGCAGAGCTGATCCGTATGATTTCTGATCCCCATAAAATTGTTCAAAATTTACTCCCACTTAGTGAAACATGTCTCCAAGTTACTTGGAAACCAGTAGATGACAGTGAAACATCTCTTCCTACCTCCTCACTTCTGCACGCCGCCTTCACAACATGTCACGGTCGTATGCAACTATACAAATACCTAGACATAGTGGGGAAAAGAGCCCTGTACTGTGATACTGACAGCGTGGCGTACATAAGT
>NW_026268017.1:50145-52530 GCF_000697945.3 Frankliniella occidentalis | reverse complement strand
ATCTGCTGGTGCGCGAGTCACGGGTGCGCTGCGGGACTGCTGACCCGCCAGGCTGAAGGCCGCGTGGGCCGGGCCCGGGAGGTCTTGAGGACAGGGCGACTGGAGGGGGCCGGTGGAGACGGCAGACGTGCACTCAACGATAGGGATGCGTCAAAAAACGAGTGACATAGCGGCACCGACCCTTCATACGTTTATAGGCCCTCTATTACGTGGAGTAAAGTGACAGGATTCTGGGCGTGCGCCCTGACCTGTGAACTGGAGACCTCGCTTACCGGGTAGTCCTCGGGCCGGTTGCCCGTGTTGGTCGCGTATATGTGCTGGAAGATCTCCATGGCCTGGTCGCTGTGGCCCTGCGTGAGGAGGAACTTGGGGCTCTCCGGCAGGAAGCAGAGCAGACCCGCCACCAGGAAGCTGGGCACGGAGCACAGCAGCAGGAAGATGCGCCACGAGTTGTAGAGGAACGTGGGCGAGTGGTAGCCGATGCCGCTGGGGATGATGAGCCAGGCCAAGCTCGCCACGAACAGGTTGCCGAGCGTCCAGAAGGCCGCCATAAAGCTGAGCATGGAGCCTCTCTTTTGCTTCGGCTGGAACTCGGCAAAGTAGGACCAGATCACTGGGCCACTGCCGCCGAGACTGCAACACGGAAAAGAGATGTGTTCGCAAATGAGTAAAGTGTAAGTTGAAGTGGTCACCGCGGTGCGGAACGAAAACGTTTCACCAATCATGGACCCCTTCTTTAACGAAATGCACTCACGCGGCCCCGTTGAGGAATCTGAAGAGCATAAATAGTTCGTATGACTGGGAGAAGCTGGACGCCACGATGCACACGGCGTTCATGAAGGAAATGACGATGAGGACCTTCTTCCTGCCCAGCGAGTCGGCCACAGAGCCCCAGGCGTACGCGCCGGCCATCATCCCGATGAAGATGATGCTGTTGAGCCAGCCCTTGGTGTGGGTGCTGAGGTGCAGGTCGCACTGCGCCGAGGGGAGGATGAACGACATGGAGATGACGTCCATCTCCTCGCTGGTGGAGACGAACCCGCACACCATGAGCAGGAAGTAGTGGAAGCGGCCATAGCCTGCAACAGGAGAGGTCAGCTGTCTGTGTGGAGCGGAGCGAAATTTTTTCCGGAAAAAACTAACTTTTCCGGTACCGTAAAGATGGTAAAAATGAATTTTCAGAAAAGTTGGAAAAAATGAAACTTTTCAGGATAAAATTGAGAGATTAGAAAAAAATCTTGATTCGTTTTCCAAAAGTACTCAACCGGAAAATTGAAATCCCTAAGCATGATTTGGCGCAAATACCTCGCGCAGAACGTCTTCGCGAGAGACTTACTCTTGTGATTGCGATTGACATTTCTCATCACTGACAATCTCACCTGTAAGTTCGATGGCCTTCTCGAAGTCGGCCTTCTCAAAGTTGCCCTTCTCTACCTCCCCGGGCAGAGCCGACTTGGCGTTCTTCACATCTGTAACATGAGGACGTGAAAGAAACGCAAACCTATATTGAAACAAAAGTTAGTCAACTGAAGGCGTACTCACCGCCCAGCTCGATCTCCGTCGAAGGGCGACACTGTCGGCCGTTCGACCCTTTGTGATTCACATGGCCGTCTGCAAAGATAAACAAAGCGCGTTTAACGGTATGCTTCCCCGAGGAGCGCGCTGTGCACCCTCACATAAGGTGTCACGTAGAGTTGATAAGTTGTCCGCAAGCATTGCCCAGTAAAGCAGCGGAGAGGCTGTGGGACGCATTCAGCTTCAAAGCACTGATGTCTCGACCTGCGTGTCATCCCGCCACGTGAGCGTGCAGCCCAGCAGGGTCGAGGGCAGGGGCCCCCGGGTCCAGGGTCGACCCCGCACCGCAGCCAATGCATTCGGTCGGGTGGCAGAGCCGGGCAGAGCCGGGCAGAGCCGTGGCCTGAAGAGAGTCCGAGTCTCCATGAGACCATTCAGTCCGGGCGTCGGATCCCGCCCTCTCTCCCATCCTCCCCATTGTCCCATGCCACAACCGGGTGCGCCGCCTCCCCGCACCCAACCCTCGTGGCGACCGACGTCCGCCCTGTAACGCAGACCGACTTGCCTTGGACGGTTTAGAAATTATGAGAACTATTATCGAGAGCGACGACTGTCCTTTGCGTGGCCTCGTCCTCGTGTTCCACATGCAACGATATCAGGCCGGCGTCGACGCAAAGCCACTTCGGGCACCTGGTCGAGCGCCCCATGCCCCTGCACTGCATCGACAAACTGACTAGACCCAAGTTTCATCGCTGCCTGTTGTTCTGAAGCTCGGTGCTCCCTTTTCACTCACAGTAAACAAAGCCTCCTTGATCACTTCATCTCAGATCTAGGCCGTGTCCTTTTCATTCAGTGAGGTTTAGCAGTTTA
>NW_026268017.1:47888-48958 GCF_000697945.3 Frankliniella occidentalis | reverse complement strand
GGCACCTAGGACGGGGCGGCAGCGATAATCCTTCCGCCCGATTAAGGAGATCCCGGGGATTTCGATCTCGAGTCCCCGGGGAGTGCCGATAAGTCACACCACATGGGGACGCCCAGGGTTTACACCTGGCTGCGCCTCACCGGGCCCACTCGGTATTTGCCGTCTTTGGCGGCACAGTTTCGCGTAGATGTGTCGGTGGCCGTGGGGGTGGTGGGGTGGTGGCGAGCGGTGGTCGCGCGTCCGCCGCCCGCAGGCGGGAAGGTGACATCACTGCCACGGCGAGACCCCGCGTCGCAGGCTCGCCGTGTCTTTGTGTTTTCCGAGAAATCCGTGGTCGCCGCCGCGAGCTCGCGAGCTCTAATCAAATAAACTCGGTGGAAAGGGATCGCGGGCGTGCCGGCGCCGGGGCGGGCCGTTTATGGCCGTGCGCCTGCGGGTCATGCCCGGCACCGGCTACTCACACACAAACGCACCGTATTGTCTCAGCAGGCTGTGCTCCGTGAGCTCGGGGCCGTCGCCGCCGTCGCCGCCGCCGCCGCCGCCCTCGCCGTCCCGCTCGCGCTGCGGCACCGGCCTGTAGTCCATGGCGTCCGGGCCCTCCGGGTGGCCGATGCGGCCGATGCGGCCGGCGTGCTGGTGCGGGCCGCGGGCCTGGTGGCGCGCGTGTCGTGAGGCCGGCGCGGGCCGCGCGTCACGACGCGGAGACCATGATGACGGCCTGCTGCTCGAGCTCGAGGATGGCGTGCTCCTGACGGTCCCCGGCCCGCCTCCCTCGCGAGGAAGAAAATCGCGTCCGCGACAACCGTTCCTTTCGCGTCTCTTTCGCGTCCCCGCCGCGCGTATCGCCGCACCGCCGCCCGCGTTTGTCGCCGCGTGTCGCTGTGTCTGTGTCGCCGAACACGCGTGTCGTCGCCGCGAGGAGCCCCCTGGTCACGGTGACACTCGACACACCGGGCCGCCCGATACTACTAAGTGCTACAGCGATTGTATAGGGCCGCACGGTTGGAGAGATGGGCTCTTCGCACACGGGGAGGGGCCTGGCGGGGCGTGGCGTGGCGTGGCGTGGCGCG
>NW_026268017.1:45723-47838 GCF_000697945.3 Frankliniella occidentalis | reverse complement strand
GGGGGGGGGGCAGGGCTCTGCTCGCCGCAGCTCGCGTCGGGCATTGGCATGCGGGAGGAGTGTCTAGGCGGCCCGCAGGCGCTGTGTGTGTGTGTGTGTGTGTGTGTGTGTGTGTGTGTGTGTCCGCGCATGTGTGCGTGTGTGTGTGTGATGTCACATTGCGACGGGAGGGGCGGTGGGGAGGCGTCACTCTCACTCTCGCTGAGCGCGCGGCGGCGCTCTGGCCGTGATAAGCCCCGCCACAACAACGGCAGCCGCCGCCGCTGACGAAGAAGTAGCAGTCTTCTGACACTAAGCTGATCTCTTGATCAGTTTTCTCGCTCTCAGGTCGTCTGTTGCCCCGGCCGCTGCCCCTTCCGGGGCCCTTCTCCTGCGGCGGCCACGTGCCCAGCCCAGAACCAAGCGTCGTCTCGCGCGGGGGCGCTGCCCTGCCGCGGGCCCCTGGGCCCCGCTCGCACCACACACCACACCCCGCCCCGCCTCGACGGGGTCTCGACCCCGAGGTCATGTCGACCAGCAGCGTGCTGTTTGTTCGCCCAGCCAAACACAAAAGGTGTCCAAATCGCTGCTAACCGTTCGGCCCCATATGTGCTCCCCCCTCTCCTCTCCTCTCCTCTCCTCCAGGGCGGCCCCGGTAGGGTTTAGCACGGCGAATGTCAAAGGCCGCAGCGAGCGTGGAAATGACTCTTTGTCTTTGTTCCTCGTGTTCCAGAGCGCCGCAAGCAGGACAACACCGCCGGCGCCATGGTGGACGCGACTTCAGGGTGAGCACGGCGTCGTCGTAAGCGGCACACCTTTACTGCCGCGCTAACCACGGAGTAATAAGCCTACTACTCCGCGGTGCTAACCACGGCCGACTGCGGGCCCAGCACGTCACATGCGGGTCAAACGAGCACGTCGGTCCCCAAAACTTACACCCCCCCTCCCCCTCCTTGTCTCAATGTGCCTCCTTTTTTGTTGACAGGGCCAACAACCATGCGAACCAGAGACAGAATGGTTCTGCCAGGTAAGTAGTGTCAGAGGTGCTCGCTCCTGATTCCACGTCTGGCTGGGCGCGGCGTGGCGCCGGTCGGGTCGCCAGCCAAACGTGCACGTCTCTGACGAGCCTGTTCTCTCTATGCAGCAGGCCGAGCGATGGCGCGGCCGGCCAGGTGCTCGCTGTCCTCGTGCTCGTCCTGGAGACCCTCTGGCTGCAGGTGCGCATCTGGGCGGAGGTGGTCCGCGGCGTGTACCTGACGCTCGTGCCGCCGGCGGAGAAGTCGGTGGCGGGCGAGGTGGTCCTGGTGACGGGCGCGGGACACGGCATCGGCCGCGAGATCGCGCTGCGGTACGCTGCGCTCGGCTCCACCGTCGTGTGCATGGACATCAACGAGAAGGGCGCCGCCGAGACCGTCTTGGAGATCAAGGCGCTTGGGGGCGCTAAGGCCGCTTCCTACAAGTGAGTATGAATTAGGTTCAAGTCGGCTGGACACGCCGCGGGTGAGACACACCGCCCACTTCCGACGAGACTGTACAACATGCGGGGCTTGTTTGTGGATGAGGTGAAGGCGCCCCAGAGGCGATAGGCACACCCGTAGGCGCGCCTGCATGCGGTATACAGTATCGACGCCGATGCACAGGGGTTTCCAGTCGCCTCAACGTGAAGTGTGAAGTCCTTCCCTCCGGCGTTCGGTGCGCTGCTGAATCTTAAAGAAATGGCTGGGTGTTTGCTGCTTCGCGATGAGTTGCGGCAGTTCCTCTGAACTCCCGAACGTCTGAACTCTCTCTAAAACTTGAACTTGTTCGCTCAGGTGCGACGTGTCCAACCGGGATGAGGTCCTCGCAGTCGCCAAGACCATCACGCAGGAGGTCGGCCCCGTGACTGTGCTCGTGAACAACGCCGGCATCATGCCCACCAAGCCCTTCCTGGAGCACAGCGCCGAGGAGATGAAGAGGATCTTCGACATTAACATGCTGGCTCACTTCTGGGTACGTTTCCCTAGTTTGTTCACAATCATCCCCCTTTGGAACGGGCCGGTGGAGGCATCGTCGCGAGGCTTGCTCAACTCCCAAAAAATAGTGTAACTCCCTGGGAAAGAAAATCAGGAGAAAAAAAATCAAGGAAAAACGGGGGGG
>NW_026268017.1:17395-45673 GCF_000697945.3 Frankliniella occidentalis | reverse complement strand
TCAATAGAGACCTTCGGTAGATCTCGAACTCGATCCTCCGCGGGCGGTGAAGAAGACAAAGAGTAATCCAAACCGGAACCAGTAGTCCGCCATATTGGAAATCGGTGTTGTTTTCGTGTGAACGCCCCCTTTTCGCGCCGTGATAGCCGCATCGGTATTTTTCGTGTCGTTAAACGATATTAAATCATTGTCATCTTATTTCGAGTACTGTAGAGTTATTAAAAGTACTCACGAAGTACTTTTTTATCGCTTTCATAGCAAAATACGCTGGAAATATGTTATTTTAGCTACTATAGAGGGCCATAACCTACCGGAGTTGATGATTTGAAGCCGGTTTGTAATGTTTTCGTAATGTTTTAATGAATTGTCACTTATTATTAGGTTAAATATATTGTGCACAGATATATCAGAGACGTAAATATTAAAACCTGGCTGAATTCTGAACTCCTACTTTGCTTTTTTCACACATTGCATTGACATAGATTTAGGGCAGCATACTCTCTGAATTGTGTCAGAAAATTGAAAGTGTAGCTCTAAATCGGTCTCTTATAAAGTTTCAAAGAAAAAAATTTTTTCCCTTTGTACAGCAGCTTAGAGTACATCTGTTGGACGTGTGAAACGTTTTGAGTACATCTGTTGGACGTGATAAACACTATCAGTAATGACTGACATTTATGTAAGTATCATCATTATGTCTTTGTATTTTTGAAGTATATGTGTTTGTGAATCATTTATTTAATTTTCCAGACTAATTCATGGATAGGGCTTCCCCATTTTGACGTTGGTTTTAAGTCCTTGGGTCCAAATGGGGGACTCAATGCATCTTTACAGGTAATCACTACATTACCGCTTATCTGTTGATTTCTTTAATCTAAATATTAAGTATGTATTTCTTTGTTTCAGCTTCTTTTACATACTCCTCGGTTTATTCTTGCTATCATGTCAGAAGTTCTGCATGACAAAACTGCTTGTGACGAAAAATTCTGTTTGTGGTGCTTGTTGAAAACACTTGTGAACGATATGAACGAGAAACAAAAAGCAGAGGCTGTGTCATTCCCTGATGGTAAGTATAAAAATGATGGTATGAAATGAAGTGCCACTATGAACAGTTACATTTAAAATGTCTACTTGTTGTCATCTGTTTGTAGGCTTTTCTACACACTTTGATGGGCTGGGTGGTGACCCTTTCCCTTACTTGCAAAAAATCTGCTGTACACTTTCCCATGAACTATGTGAAGTGTGAGTTACATTACTGCAAAGTGTTTCTGAACATAAGACGGAGGGTATAGGGTATGTGTTATTCATTGATTTGAGTATTTCTTTTCAGGAATCCTGACATGAACTTGTCATTATCTGAATTACTGCAATGTCTTCATGGCAGCCTGGAGAAAAAAAGTGAGAGAAGGTTTTGTTACACCAGATATAATGAAATTAGAAGCCCTGTTTTTATTGTATATTATTATCACCAGGGAAGTGCTCAGAGTGTGGAATGGAAACCAACAAGACATTGCTGCAAGTTGGTCTTGATGTGCTGGTTGATGACAGTGAAGTCATATCTTGCCAAGATGCTGTTCTACGTTATTTTTCCTCCAGCAGTGCTGAGGATGATTGGTGTGCGGAGTGTAATGCTAGTACGGGTCAGAATACCCTATCAAGTAGTTTTGCTTCATCCCCACACATGTTGTGCCTGAAGTTCTCTAGGTTCGTAAGTGCATATTAACTGGAGTATTCATTGCTTCCAAGTATATCATCTCCATCTCCTGTAATAGATTCACAGCCGTCGGGAGAAAAATTGGTGCAAGTGTCTCTGTAGACATGGACCTACTGTTGCCTTCCGGAGCTGAATACAAATTCGCAGGCTGCATACTTCACGAGGGTGAAAGTTCCCGTTCTGGCCGGTACATGACACTTGTGAGGTGTCCCTCTGGTTCATTCACCCTCTTAAATGATGCTATGGTAAGTTTTTCACAAGGGTCATCAGTAAAAATGTTGTGCAATATTATTTAAATGATAGTTGATGTGTAATGTTATCCCCTCCAGGTGTCACCAGTCAGACGAGAGTACCTTCTGGCTGATAAGTCAATACGTAAAAAAATCTACATAGTTATGTATGATTTGCAAGTGAATAATGCAACTGAAAAGGTAATGTATTTAAAGACTTATTAATATTCTCATGGTGTTCACTATTTCTTCACAGTAAATTTTATGTTTTTACAGCCTGTTGGAGATTTAGCTCTTAACACTTCAGTTAAGTCATTGCATGGTTCTTCATGGACAGAAACCTCATTTCCATGGGAAGTGCAGCTGGACACTTCTATTCTGTCTACCCCGTCTAAGAGGCCAGAAGCAGAATTTCCATGGGAAGTGCAGCTGGACACTTCTGATCAGACTTCTCCATCTAAGAAGGCAGAAAAAGAGTTTCCATGGGAACTGGACTTATCAATTCGTTCCACCCATTCAGAAACCTGGCTGGTTACACCACACAAAAATGTTCAAGCTGAGGTAAGCTCTGTTTTCAAGTTTTTCTCTGTTGTGCTACGGTTTGGGGATTAGGAGGTAAAAAGAACATTAGCTCAGACATTTGTGTTATCTTGAAGTTTCTTAAATATGAAGCATTTATTGTAATACAATGTAATATGTTACAGGTTATACCTAATTCGCCTGAAACCACACAGACTGTAGGAAATGAGGTAAGAAAAAATATTAACACAGTACTATTGTTAATTGATCACATGCTGCAAACTTAAACCATTCATTTACCTTTAAATTTAGGTTGATGACCAAATGGACACATTTTATGGAAGTGACACATCGTACGAGTCTATATTAGAACCAGTAAGCTATGTACTTAATTTTAGATGACAAACATTTATCAATAAGTCGCTTCCTAGTATTGCTGTAAATTTGAAATCTTTATTTCCAGGAACAACCAAAGGCTAAAAAGAAAATAGCATGCCGAGTTCTTGACCTGGATTGGACTGATCAGGTAATATGTCCTATTCAGTAAATTAATCTAATTGGATTCAGTTTTCTTGGCACTCTCATTTCCCAAAACTCAGGCACAATGACTTCCCTGTGTAACTTGGTGATTTTTACCACCAAAGCATCAAAGAAATTTTTGTCAAATGGCACAGGGACTACTAAAATGTCCTTTATAGACCACAACGCTAGATCTGCCTCTTTAAGTTTCAGGATACCGAGACTCAGCTGGATTTGACAGTAAAATTTATGGGTATCTTTAAGCCTAAATTCACCATTGGCATCAATAGTTAGACAAAATCTTTCTAATTGTTCTTTCTTTAAATGCTGTTGGAAGTCCTGAGGCCTTATCTTTTTAAGTACTGCAAGACACTTAATTTCCAATAGTACAGGTGGCATAGTATCAGAGTACACAATCCCATCTGGGCTACAACCTAGGCCAGGGTATGATGAATTTACATGTAGGCCCAGCTTTCCATCGATTTTAGCTTTTGCATCTCGGTTTTCATGCCGCCAATCCATGTAGGCATTCCTGGCAGTTGATTCCTTACTTGTGCCGTATCTCATGGCAGGTGTAATGGTTGGATCAATGTTCCACAACTGATCATAGAGGAAACCTGACAGTCCTGTTTCAGTCAAGTGGAAAGCACGATGTGCCACTGATGCTGTCACAAGCACACTCCGGCGCCCAACCCAACTATCACTTTCTCCTTGACTTTGAGTGCCGGGGATTTCAAACACAGTGTTTTCTGGCAGTGATTGATATGTGTATGAAATGAGTCCCCCCTCAGTTAGGGGTGCATTCTCAACAACAATGAGATCAGGAAGGTTCTTAAGAAATTTTCTGCATAACATAGCAAGGCGTTTCTTCCCTTTAAAATCCAACTCATAATCAGAGTATTTAAGTTCCAAGTGATACTGCCATCTTGTTTTTTCTTCATTTTTGGACAAAGCTGCAATAAAGTTATTTATATCTTCTTGGGTAGCTTCTGTCTTCCTAAAAAATGTAGGTCTTGGGTCAAAACGTTGTCTTCTCTGGACATCAATTTTATATGCAGGATACAGCTTTTCACGAATATTCCCTGGGTTTCGTTGCAAAGAGCCTTTGTTCCACTCACATGGTCTTGATGTGCATGTGACAGCTGTAAATTGCAACAATCAGTTTAAACATTGCTACCTGAAGTCTGATATAAATCTGATAACAGATAATAATATAGAATGAAAGAAAATGCTTGTACATGTAAACCTGACTCCATTCTTTTAGAATGCAAAACTTTAGCCTTCTTTACAGAATGGCAGATTTTGACCTTTGTGAACACCAAAGTTTAACATTCTTTTAAGTCGGAGGCCTATGGCTTTACAATGCAACGATTCTTTAATTATTTCTGTGCTTGCACTGTTACTCACCTACACATTACCTGTCACTACCTATATTTTGTACCACTAAACGTGTTTGTTTCTCCCTCTTCTAAAAAATGCTTTTGTCTTTACAGGAAGTGGGAGGAATAAGTTCTGGACTTCCACCCAGTGTTTCAGTTCAACGAGTTATTGTGAGATACGCAGTTTGCAAGACAATGCCAGAGAAGGATTTCAAATTCTTCACTGGATTATCACAATGCAATTTTGATGTTCTTTTTGAATTAATTGGAGGAGATTACGTAGTGGACAGACTAAAATATGAATATAATGACAAGACCCCTGAAAAAATGATGCCCTTCAAGAAGTTGTCAGCAAGAGACAGACTCTTCATGATGCTTGTGAGAATGAGGAGAGGTGTGCCTCTAAGAGACCTGGGGTATCTTTTTGGTATAAGTGAGTCTCAATGCTGTACCATCTGTAAAACAATGATTAGGACAACTTATGAATGTTTAAGTTCTTTCAAGAAAGCCATGTTTGTAAGTGCAGAGAAGCAAAAGAAGGGCATGCCTGCTCCTTTTCGACCCTTCAAAAATCTGAGGGTCATAATTGATGCTGCTGAGTTCAAAATTGAAAGACCATCAGATTTTCAGCAACAAGGCAACACGTACTCAGAGTACAAACACTACAATACTGAAAAGTACTTGATTGGTACTTCAACCAAAGGTTCAATTATTTTTTGCAGTGATGGGTTTGAAGGTCATATAAGTGATAATGAATTAGTGAAGAAAAGTGGCTTCCTAGACTATCTCACAGAAGGTGATGCTGTTATGGTTGACAGGGGATTTCATCTGGCAGCAGAGTTTGCTGAGAAAGGAGTTCGACTCATCAGACCACCAGATTTTAAGAAGAAACGGAAGTTCTTCACAGCAGGAGAAGAAATTTTTACAAGGCAGACTGCTTCTGCTAGGATTTATGTGGAACATGCCATCAAAAGTATAAAAGATTGGAGACTTATCCGCTATGTTGTGCCAATGTCCATGCATGATGTTTTACCTCAGCTAGTGTTTACTGCAGCCTTCCTTACTAATTTTGATGTTCCCTTCATCAAAGTAAAGAAAACTTCATCCCGTAGGTAAAATGTGTTTGTATTATATTGTTTGTATTGTACAAGTGCCATGATAAACTTAAGAATTGTTGAATGTTTAAAGAAAATACCTGTATTATTCTGATGACTTTTTTATTGAGCTGTAAATTGGACATCACATTGCAACTACAAAATAAAGCAATCTACAATTTGAAACATGTATTAATATTAATATTCCTGAAAAGTAAGCATAATTATAAAGCACCCACCATTCACCATTACTGCAAAAATATAATAACATGCATCTATTCATAAAATACCCAGGGTTAGTCCACACACATACTCACTTCAACTGCAGGGCTACCTGGAGTACAGAAAACTACTCTACAAAGAGAGGAGAGAATATTAAATGAGTGTACCTTTCCAACTACACACATACACATTTCTAACTTACTTGTCTCTATCGCTGAGAGGAGGGAAAAACAACTTGTCAATGGTATCAATGTGATTTAGAGGAAAGATGATGAAATTCCAATCCAGATGAACGCTGAACACAAGACAAAATGATGAACCAAAAACCATAAAATGTAAAAACAATGACTGAGCAGGAGGAAATCTAATCTAGGATGACAATCAAGACAGGGGACAATAGTTCCACCTGTATGAAGATGAAGTGTATAGGTAGACCATCCCCAGTTATGTTTTATGCAAGGATAAACCACTGTCCCAGTTATTAGGAGTAATGATTGTGAAAATAAAGATAATAGGTCAGTTTTGATAATTTTATGAAATCAAGTTCAAATCTATTGGTAATCTTTTTTAAATACTGTCAAGTGAACTACTAAGTGAAATGATTTCTAACCAACTGTGGGCTGTGAGAAGTGGGATAGTATCAATTGTAGTTCAGAATATATTGTTACTGATTAATAGGGATTAGATATGTGATATGTGAAACTAACTTACTAGATAGATATGTTCATCACCCAAAAATTACTATCCAAAACAGGGCTTTTCCCTCTGAACCATATCATATTATCAAAAAATAAATTTATAAATAGACAGAAAGAGAGATAAAAATTCAAAGGGGCACTTTCAGCAACCCCTTCTGTTGAATTATACCTGACTGGAAATATAGTATTAAGATAGGACTCCTGAATATTTTTAAATGAAAATTTGTTGCAGTAGATAATTGTGTGGCTTACATATAACTATGGGATTCCAATAACAACAGCCACAACGCATTAGTAACACTCGGTATCTAATGTGAACTTTCAATACTTGTGCCAACAATTTTTCAGTTAGAAAAATCTCAGTGGTCCTATCATGATACAGCAGAAGACTTACCATCATAGCCATTTAACTGAATATGACACCACATAAACAGCAAAGTGGCACTCACATGGCTGCATCTGCCAAGAGCTTGTTGTTTGCACGTGCAAGTGCAGATTTTCACATTACCAGACATTGTTGAGATTGCCACTTGCACATTATAAAAATCCATCCTCATGGAAGCCCTTACTTGAGCACGTACAAAATAGACAGCTCCCATTGAAGTGTTCTCAACTTTTCTTACATGGCCACTTTTCAAGAACACCATGCCTCTTCTTATTTTTTTGCAATGCTGAATAGATCCAGCGTCATCTGCAAATGGATCAACGACCTGATTGGATTCCTCGTCTGAGAAACCACTGTCCGAATCTTCTACAATCGACAATGATGGGTCACTGTAGACAGGCATGGACTCAATGAGGTAAAAATAGATGTGCCCATAGTTGAACATATTGGGGATCTGAATTGAAGGAAAAGTATCCCAGCCTGAGGTAGGGAATGTGGTAGGCTGTGATGCAACCTACAAAATGAGTTAAGTTAAAAATTAAAGAAAAGGCACTGAGTTCTCAATTTCTTATACGCACAGAAAGAAAAATATACATTCTTACTTACCAAAGTCGTTTGCTGTGTGTTTTTTTTTTGGGTGTACCACCTCCCTTCGTCTAGCTGTGGATCCACTGCTCTGTTGCCTTTTATTCTAATGACGTTTTCAACTCTTGAACATAACAAATAGAGGGAAGTGAGTAAAAAAAAAACACTTGATAGGAAGTATATAGTTATTTTGTTCATTTAAATAAATACCTTGATACTAATTGATCCTTAATGCCAAGTTTGGAAAAACCATAGCATTCCAGCCAGCGTCGCAAATCATCCATTGAGTTTTTCTTAACCTCAGCATATGGTAGGGTTGCACCGGGAACCTCATTAGGTAAGAGTACAACATCTTTGAATGACCTTCCTACTGCATGACAAACGTCTGATTCGGGGCCCAAAATGTCTTCCTCAAATGCCCTGTCAACTCCACGACAAACCTCTGTCTCGAGACCAAAAATATCTTCCTCCTTGTCACGCAGACAATTTTTCTAAGGATAATAAAAATTACTAATGTACAATTATTTGAGATCATGTCAGTGATGTAAAACTGTAAAAAACATACCTTAGATTTCTCAAGAGGTTTGGAATTAATCTCATAAATGTGAGACGATTGCTGAGAATTTTCCTACAGAAAAATAATTAGGATAAATTAGTCAGATTGTTCGATCAAATCAAAAGTTAAAAATTGCTACAGATGGTACACTTCGCAAACCTTTGGCTCTTCCCTCTTCCTTTTCTTAATTTTAATAGGAGTAATTTTGACAGGAGTGCCTTGAAAGTGATTGTGATTTACAGGTGAAGAGGGATGTGGCTCATCTGTAGGAACCTGACCTTTCACTTTTTTTGTTTGCAGGTCATAAATGTGTGACGATTGCAAAGAAGTTTCCTGGAAAAAGTTAAAATTGTTAGTTTATAGAAAATGGCATAGACAGATCTGTATAAATTAGTTCTTTCCTTAACCTTTGGTTCTTTCCTTTTCCTTCTTAAAATTTTTATAGGTGTTACTGTCCCTTTGGAACGTTTTAAGCCATCTTGGTTTAGGGCCGGGGAAGAAGGCTCATCATTAAAGAGTTGCTTCCTACTGGATTTTGCTTGAAGCTCATAAATATTTGATGATTGGAAAGATGTTTCCTAAAAGTTTCCAAAATTAGAGGACTTACAATTTTACTTAGTAGATAGGATGTTATGAATCTGTCACCTTTGGGCCTTGCCTATGCCTCCTCTTGATTTTTAATGGTGTTACTTTGTTGGGAGTGCTTGTAGCCAAAGGCTCATTCCTCACCAAAAGCGAACCCAAGGACTGTGGCAATTTTGACTGTGGTAAAACAAAGAACAAAAATATGTATAACAGCTGATCACATTTAAATGTCTAACTACTGGAACGCATAAATGTGTTCAAATAGAAATGATAATAATAGTACCTCAACAGGATTTCTCTTATAAAAAATCAAATATCCATTCCTTGACATAAGAGATAGTGGTGCACACAACGTTTTGGAAACCTGTAAGAAGAAACAGACATTTGAATTCTCCATGAGTGTGAGAAAAATTATTGTGAATCTTAATGCATTCAACTAACATTATGGTCATTAAATTGTACAAAAGAGCCATCTGGGCATCTAGTGATGCAGATGTAATGGCCGTTTTTCCTGGAAGGCCCTAAGTGAGCCACACAACTGACAAACGTAAAAGAGGCCTCATTGATGACAATGTCCATGTCTATGGTGACACAATCATCACATTTCTCATCAGTGGAGGAGTCAAATCTAAAATCAGAAACTGTATTAGCATCAGGAAGAGTCAAATATTACATTGGAAATGGCCACATAATAGAGAGTAATAATTATTATTATTTAAGCTACCTTTTTAGTTGTAAAATGAGAACCTCTGGTTCATGCAATATATCTATTTTTCTGGAGTAACTATTTATGCTGTCACATGATGGACACTTGAAATCATTTACTTCCTCTGTGTTCGTGAACTTTCTCAATGCTTCTTGGACACTGGTGCACAACGGTAAGTTAAGATGATCGACCAATTCATATACTTTAGTGCTCCGGGTACATTTGCAAAAACCTATAGATGTAAAAATAATTTTTAATGCTAGCTGCTGTAGTAAGAAACCTGATTTTGTTAAAATTTGACATCATCTACCTGAAGTTTGTAACCATCCAGCAAATACAGTACCCAGAGGGTATTTGTGTATGTCAACTTCCTCAACACTAAAAAAAGTGATAAAATCAAAACAATTATTCAAGACTCACAATTCTTGATTGACAAAAAACATTAGTGAGTCACTTGCCTCAATTTTGTTTCTCTGCAGAAATCATGTCTGACCTGCTCAAGTAGTTTCAACAGGAACTCATGAGCATCTTGCTGAACATTAATGTTGAAACCAGGCCAAACAACTGCAACAGGACATGATATGTTATGTTAATTTTATTACTTGTTCTTTTACAAGCCCACTTCACCTTCTTGGTGGTAGGAAGAACGAGTATTGTTCTCAGAGCGGTGTCACCCTTTTACTATTTGTACTTTCATCTCAGAACACTTCTTTTCATTGTAAAAAATTTGGAATTGCTTTAAATTACCTCTCAATAATGCCACAAACGAAGCAGGTCGGAATGGGCCAGAGCTTGAACACATTTCATTTACAGTCCTTTTTAGTGAGCAGCTGACACAGAGGAGAGAGTGACACCTATGGCTTGCTGGGTCACTTGCCCATTCAAAAAAATGTGGGATGTGCAGTAAGGCCTGAAAAAGAAATGACATACAAAGCAGAGGTGAGTACCATTACCACTTCAATATCACTTTAATACTTACTTGAATGGTAGCATTCAAATAACAGGTGTTATTTAAATTACACAGGCCCACATAACATTGTGCAAGAGCTTCACCTTGAAATACAGAAGTAACTTTGGAGGGAGCCTGGTAATCACACAGTAAAAATTAGGAAAGATAATAGGAAAGATATTTAAAAGAGCAACAAATAGCAAAAATGAAAGTGACCTGTTGATCAAATGCTCACCTGGTGCACTATGTCTACACTATTATTGTTTTTCTTACTCATGGTGTCAGTCATCTCCAAACTGATGTCGTTAAAGCTGTTACACAAAGGAAACTACAAATTTACGTAAACAGTAATTGGGGGAACCCCCTTTTCATTTTAAACAAACATCGATTAACAGACCACTTCCAAGAGCCAGGTACACTTTCAATTTTCTGACACGCTGCCCTAAATCTATGTCAATGCAATGTGTGAAAAAAGCAAAGTAGGAGTTCAGAATTCAGCCAGGTTTTAATATTCACGTCTCTGATATATCTGTGCACAATATATTTAACCTAATAATAAGTGACAATTCATTAAAACATTACGAAAACATTACAAACCGGCTTCAAATCATCAACTCCGGTAGGTTATGGCCCTCTATAGTAGCTAAAATAACATATTTCCAGCGTATTTTGCTATGAAAGCGATAAAAAAGTACTTCGTGAGTACTTTTAATAACTCTACAGTACTCGAAATAAGATGACAATGATTTAATATCGTTTAACGACACGAAAAATACCGATGCGGCTATCACGGCGCGAAAAGGGGGCGTTCACACGAAAACAACACCGATTTCCAATATGGCGGACTACTGGTTCCGGTTTGGATTACTCTTTGTCTTCTTCACCGCCCGCGGAGGATCGAGTTCGAGATCTACCGAAGGTCTCTATTTTTAAATGGTATATAATTTTGTCTCAAAATTCTCAAATAGGTTTTTACAAAGTTGGAGGACACAATTTCAACGTAATATTTGGTCTGCAAATGCAATCACGAATATAATTGCCAGCCGGAAAACACTCCAAAAATCATACGCGAAATATTTACAGTATAGGAAACAAATTGGTCACCTTGACAATTCAATCAAGTTTAATATGCTTCCTTCCGAACCTTGCCTCACACATCTCTGACTGACTACTGGCTCGCTCGCATTTTTAATACTGTTGTGTCGGTCTCACTCGTTCCGTCTACAAGGTCAAGGGCCACACTATTTCGGCCATTATTTCGGTCCCACTACTACTACTACAACGTCCGCGCCGAGTGAGCGCGCCGCGCCGGCCACACCGGTGCGCACGCACTTGACCCGCCAGGGCGGGGCGGGGCGGGGCGGGGCGCGACGGACAGGACGCGGGTCGCGCGCGCCCGGCCCGCTCGAGCAGCACACAGCGGTGCAGTGCGACGTGGAGCGGCTGGCAAACATGTCACGTCGCCCCACCGAGTCCTTGCAGTGACTCTGCCGTCGCCTCGCCTAGTCACACAAGAGGGCTGGAGAAGACGTGCGCTCCACGCGAACTATTAAAAAATAAAATCGCACCAAAACGCCAAAATAATTACAATAATGTCGCGAAAACCTTCACTGATAAATAAAGTGTGCGACTGGCGTGAACGTGCAACGGCTCAACAGTACATCTAATAAGGCACAGCACAGATTAATGAAGTATTCTTGCTTGTCCACACGCATCCTCCACCTCTACCTGCCTGCCTCCTGCCGCCCGGCTCGGCCGGGGAGAGCGCCGTGCAGATAGGCAGCCTGTGGGCACGCGTGCTCAACGGGACGGTATCCAGCGCCTGCCGCCCGATACAGGCTACACAGGCCGATGGCTCGTGCTCGTATGCATGTCCGTCAGACCTTCGGGTTTTGCAACATTTACTCATTTTTCGCAGGTTCGCCTAATACGATATTATTTCTTCTTCCCGCTAGCGCTAGAACCCCCGAGCCCACATAAACAATTGTCACTATGATAGCCCAACCTCGGCATCAGAACCCTAGCTAGCTTAGGTTGAAGGAGAACTGCTAGAATTGCATTCGGAGCACTAGAGGGTCATCTCGCTCAAGTCGGGCGCTGATCTCGGGCACCAGGATGGGAGGGAGGGGAGGGGGCTGAGCTGACACACTTTTCACGCACTCTGGACGTCGCTGGGTGGGGCGGGGTGGGGCGGGCGGCGGATGCACTTCGCCTGCACTGAGCACGCCGTGGCTGTCGGTCGAGCGTCCTCAGGGCCGTCCGGCGTGGACCGCCTGCCTCTGCGCCTCGGTGCATCAGAGAGGCAGCGCTGTGCTGGAGGAGGCGCCCAAGGGCTAGAGTCTGTTCTACGACATCTCACGTCTGAAACCTTACCGCGTGTTATTTGTGTACTTCGAGTATACCGTGGTCGAGTTTTACGCGACCGCCTCTCATTTCTACTTTTGTGAGATCCGTTTTTGAATATTTTTATTGTTTTTCCTGCTCCAGACGTTAGCGTCCTCGCTTCCTGTTGCTGCACCGGGGTGTCATCACGCGTCCAGCGCACGTTTGTACTCCAGGGTAAAAGTATCGCGGGATCCCTACGGGCCCCAATAGTAGTCCTGAACCTCAGGGTTCAAGGCGTAGCCTGTACTGTTCATCGCGGCTCTGGTCTGGATGGTGCAGCAACAACAGCAACAGCACACACACGCTGCAACGGCGGCAAGCCACTGCAGTACAGACCGACGAGTCGGCGAGTCACTGAGCCTTTGAGTTTTGTCGAGTCAAGGCGATCCAAGGTGAGCTTGGGCTTGGCAGAGCACAACCTACCCCACACCTCGCTGCCTCTACTCGGCCGCCTCGGCCGCGCCAACGGAGCCACTATCTCACTGACCCCGCACGTCTGCGCTGCGGCCAGTTAGTTTCTCCTCTCGCCTGCCTCTCTCTCTCTCTCTCTTCATGTTTGTGCGAGGTTAGTATAGTGAAGGAGCTCTGGTTGATAAGTCTACTGCCCCCGTAGCACGACGACCTTTCTCAGAGAAAAAGGAAAGCGCTAACTCAAATCTACAACAAATTTGTTAAGACCCCGTAAGAAAGCTTCGAATTTTCATGCCGTTGGACCGACACCAGAACGAGAAACGGGTTGGAAAAGAGGTCTATATTACCGAAGACATTCGGGTTAAAGAATAAAAGAACATAATTATTTTTCAAGGAAAAAATTTATTGTTATCTTGCAGTCTTGGCTTAAACAGATTTTGTACCAAAAATAAAAACGAGAACATGAAACATACTTGCATGAAACATTAGATGTCATCTAGGCTAAAAATAAATTATCTTCACAGCAAGAGGGCATTTTAATACAGAGTACATGGAGGTTTTAAAATAACACATAAAACTAGATACCTACCAAAAAGTCTCCATAGGAAAAACAGTATGCAGATTTTTCTTAACAACCAGCTGTTTATATTTTATGAATTTGTTTGACACAGTCATTAAAAAGAAGTATATTAGTACCTTAAAAACCTTATTAAAAATTTAAAATGTTACCTGCGTTCTACAATATGATATGCACATTTGGAAACTTAACTACAGAAGTCTTTTTTTGTACCAGAGGGTAGGGGATTTGGTGTCAGTGACCAACTGGACCCAAATTTTTAGTCTTTCCTTCACCGTGATGCCAACTTCTCTACCCTTTGGTCTAAAAAAAACCAGCACACAAACCCCAATGATCATTATGATCAAACATACAGCTAGTTTGATAGCTACGTCACAGCACACTTTTAAAACAGGTAACTCTTTCCTTAAGCCTATGTTATGACAATGCTTTCAAAATATTTAGAAGGCTAGCAGTACTCTCCTTAAAATTACAGATTCTTGACAAAAAAAAAACTGTACAGTTTTAACTGTTTGTATTGTATACCTGTACAATAAAACTGTCTCTTCTTTGTTGTTGATTTTAATTTGGACTCTGAAGGAAAACAGTAATGCACTTTGAAGCTTTGGTATAGTATAGCTTACAACTCGGAATATGGTTCTACTTAAAAGTCCTCTATTGCAGTATCTTGACTAGAGAGAATTGCAAACAATTGAGATAAAACTGTGTATGTATTAACAAGTTTTCTAAAAATTTTGCATATGGGTCCTCAAAAGCACCTAAAACTATATAAGAGAGCGTTTCCCTTGCTTCCACTTCCACTTATGTAGGAATACATAGGAACAATAAAATTAAACAATTCATTATGTACAAAAGGCAATCCAAACTTAGTTAGATGGAAATGAAGCTGCTTATTGAAAATCAATAAAAGTCAAAATATCTACAGGCGGACAAGGAACATAGAATACCTGCATGCCAATGTAACCATTCATAAGGAAACTAAGTAGGTTCAAAAGACTAATGGTTAAGACAACAATGCAATAACATCACAATATATTTTAAGAAGTAACACCAATAGTGCAATTATAAATAAGTCTATTGTTAGCCCAGTAAATGAATTCAAAAATCACAACAAAACCAACTTCTAATCACATCAGAAAAATTGTAACACGCTAAGTTAGTCACTTAAAAAAAAAAGTCAAAAAACATATGAAATTTTCTGTACGTTGCCTTTCAGTTGGAGATCATAATTAACCTCTTGCGGGTGAAGAGAGAGAGTGTGTATGACAGGTGTCCATGTCAGGCAATGCTAGTTTTTTACAAGGGTTTCCATTTAGAGTAAATCTCTGACAGTAGTTTCTTCCTGACCTGGATGGTGTGAAACTGGAAACGAAAGTCCAAAATAAGTAAGCTGCTTGGTTGATTAGATTACATTAAGTTTTTGCCATATTTTTTACCTTCTAGAACTGCGACTACTTGCAGGTGAATCGGAGCGCAATACTGATGTGTTATACAATCTTGCCTGTGGCAGTAATCTTCGAGACTGGAGAATAAATAATAAATGATTGTAAAAGAGGGAGTATAAACTAAAGAATTAAAAAGAGAAAACTACTTACAGATAAACGTATTTCTTGTTCCACAGAGCCCTCATTGTCACTGTTATCTCCTTCATCTACCTCGTCATTGCTGATAATTGACACATTAACAGGTGTTCTCTCTTCTTTCCGCCTTCCGATTAAATTTTGCAGCACTGATGAAAGTTTTGCTGAAGTCTCAGATATTTTATCTGAAATTGGAAATTAACAAGCATGAAAATAAAGATACTATTTAATTAACATGAGCAACAGCATTGTGTTAAGTGATTTTCAACAACTCTCGATTACGTAAAAGAAAAAGTTACTTTTGGAAATATTGTAAGTAGAAGATAGCTGCAGCAAGCAGGAATCAACAAAGCCAAGATTATTGCTGGCTTCAGTGGCGCCTTGGGTAGGGACCTGACCGTTCAGACTAGTACCATTCTGAAGAGGAGCATAACTAACAGGTGCGAGCCTTGAGAAATTGCCTTGGGCAATGAACCACTCATGAATAGAGCTTAAGAGCCAGTTAACTGCAAACACAAAAATTGAAAACTGTAGGTATTGTAATGATAAATTTAAGTTTACATGGTGAAGACCAATTTTTAAAAACATACCTCCACTAAACAATATTAAAAGAAGAGTGAGGCCAGAGAAATCAAGAGCTCCATCAGCTCCCTCATATGATGTTAAGGCCAGATTCAGAGGCACTAGAAGAATGAGAGCACAACGAACTGCAGATGGGGCTTGGATGAAAGATGTTGCAATCATTCCAAGAACAAGGAAGAGACCGTGAGCAACACATTGCTGCATCCACTCTAATTGGTCGCCTGAACAAAAGAGCAAGAGATAAAATGTTATAACTAGGAAATCTTGAACGCAAATAGATTAATGTTTGAGCAGTAAAAGTGTTTCATACATACCTGATTCAGTAATAAACTTGATGATCCAGCCAAGCCTTTCGTCAATCTCAGAGCGAGTTCTTTCTACAGTTTTTAAGAGGTACTCAATTGAGGAATTAATTTTAGCCATGTTATTGAGCATTTTCTCCAAATCATCAGCAGCCTCTGCATGCTGACTTAAGATTTGCTTGGTGCTGTGATCAACATGATCCCAAATTTCAAATGCTTTGCGCTGAAGATTTTCCAAATCAGCTAAAACTTGCAAGTGATTTTGTTGATGCTCAGAGGCATGATTAGACAGTTGAAGACTTGCATCATCTAATTAGGAAAAAAATGTCCAAAAACAATTAATTTTGTGTAATTTTTAATTCTCCGGTGTTACTAATATATATTGTATAGGCCTGAAGATAATACTTTTAAGAACCCAAATTTAGGAAAAAATTGTTCACAATTCTTGTTCCATACAAAACAAACTCATGTTTAGGGAAATGAAGTTACATATGTGACCATGAACTATTTGTTGATGGTGAGGTTGCATAAGTGTGTGTAAGGCAGCACAGTTCAGAAAGCTTCGGCACTATTAATCGAATATTGTGGTAATTTATCTAATGTACATCCCTGTTTAGCAAAGGGGTGGCTGGTGGGACCTCCCGTACAGCCGCCCATCCACCACCACCACTTTAGAAACAAATTTTGGGGGAAAAGGAGATCTTATATTCAGGCCGGTACGGTACATCAGAACATATAGATAAAAGTATTGAATACTCACCAAGTTTGGCTTTAACTTCTTTCGTCATCAAAGATAGTTCTCTCTGTCCTGCAGCTATGAGTGCTTTTTCTCTTGTCAACTCTCGTAAGTTGAGGGCAACAAAGTCATGGACACTTTGCTGTGTTGATCGAAGCTTTTCTTGTTCAGCTAATAATGTTTGATGACCCTTTGAAACTGATTCCAAAGTGCCACTAGTAAGAGATTCAAGTTTTGTTTGACCATCCTATTAGGGGAAGAAAAATAGATAAAAATTGACAGAACAGACAATTTTGGTACAAAACTAAGAATATCTTAATTATGATTTGAATAATTGTACTCCCTAATAAACATACTCTCAATAAATCCATTGTCTGTAACTGCTCATTTGCTGTTCTCATGAGCCTGTTGACTGTCATTTCAGAAAGGGCGCGGAATTGCTGGTGACGTGCAGCATAACAAACTGCTCTAGCTCGATTATTCATCAAATGGTATGTGTTCCACATATCAGAATCCATTTTATTGGTGCAATCACGCAGTGACTGTTCACAAGAAAATAAAATATATTAGTATTAAGAAATTATAATGTAACCATTTGAACATTATACAGCATCATCATACCATCTTCTCAGTGCAAGGAAACTGTTGTCGGCCCTCAACTGCTGACTGGCAGTTCAAGAGATTGACACTTAACTTTGCTAACTCTTCCTCTGATATAGAGGCACAAGATGACTGAATCTTCATTACAACCTACATGTACAAGCACCGATTCATTAAAACAGTGAATGCTAAGGAAACTAGACAGTTCCATACTACATATTGAAATAAAAAAAACCAAAAATACCTTATGTTGGCATGTGTCCAACTGTGATGTTTTTAAACCAACTAGTTTTTCAGCTTCTCTTAAAAATTTGTCCTCTGGTGATGCCTCCTCAAAGGGGACTTTTAGAAGAGGAGTGCCATCCTGGACAGTAACTTCATTCCCAGTGGTGTCTGACCCGCTGCTTATACCCATCCATTCAAGGAGTGATGAACCGACCACAGGTCGGCATGAGCATAGTGCAACAAGTACTATCACGGAAAATGTTCCTACATGGAGTCCTTGGACAGACATATTGATGCTGAAAGTAAGAAGAACACATGGTTAACTGTGGCAGAAAGTATACATATCAAAAACAAATCAACCAAATAGGATAAAAAATTATTGAGCTCATAACATAAATGAATGAGAGCGGCATGAATAACCCGTCATTGAATTTGATCCACCTTCAGTTGCACAGCACTGAAATGACAGTAAATGAAAGTGACATTGTGTTAGTTCTATAAGAATGAAACTATTAGTGGTTTTCATTTCATGTTATTTCATATTTGCCAAAAGTCAAGCCAAGGCCACAACAAGGTGGATTCAGGGATTCAGTAATGCCCAAGATGTTACAAACAAAACTGAATGAAATGAGGTATTCTGAGAAAGTCTCTACATTCAATCAGGCTGACTGAATTTCAGGAGTAGAGCAATGTTATGACCAAGATCATAATCATAATTGAGGAAACACACATCAAAATAAAGTAGGAACAATAAAGCACACAGCCATAACTTTCAAAACGGTTCAAAACTGATGGGTTGTCGTGCTCCTCACGACGGCCGAGCAGAACTCTCCAAAGAAACACGGAGAGACATGCTGCAACTTACGGAAAGCAAAGTTCCAAAAGGATAATGTTCACAAGTATTGTCTCAATTGTAGAAGGGGTCCAAATAAAACCGTTGACTGGTTTAAAACATGTTTGGACTCGCTCGCTACTGTTCTTGTTCTTGTTGTTGTCTTTATCCTTGTTGTTTTTGTTCTTGTTTCTTTTTCATCTTCGCGCCTGAACCGGAAAGTCCAAAATAACACTAGAAGAATTTATCACCAAGCAAAGTTGTGATTCAAGATCAAATTTGCCACACAAACTTTGAACGAAGGCGTACCTTTACGATTTTTTCCTGATGAATATGGAAGCCTTTACTCTCAATACTGCGATCAACAATTATGCCCTATGAATATGTCATACTTTTGTTATTCTGTCACCTGCAACTTCTGCTAGGTCGCACATAGCGGTCGAAACATTGAATGTTCGCAGTAAGAAAAAAATTTAAAAGGAAATAAGAGGGAATTATGTCTGTATCTATCTCTATTTTCATTGAGTGTGTTCTTTCTTCTATTTTTCAATGAATATCCCGTTTAAAAAGGCAATGTAATCGATCGGCACACCTGCGTAACTCTAATCTCAGGTTTAGAAAATAACCTCAGTCTGTACATGTGCAGGTAAACAACAAAACTATTTTTTTTATCTTGTTTGATCGTTAAATTAATTGTTGTAACCCTTTATTACAATTTTGAATTCATTTCCTGACTTGTTATGTGCAGTCATGGGACTGTCATCTGTTCCAATGTATTTTCTTTTTTCTTTAGGGGGTGGTTAAACCTCTCTCTTGAACCCTCTCAATTTCTCAATTTTCAGGAGAATTGGTAAAACTTTGCAATTTTAATCACTATTTCGATTAACAATGCTTGGAAGACCAACACACCAAGCTTTCAAGCGCACGTCTGGTGTCAAATTTCCACTAAAAGGCTTCTCCCCCGTGCGCAATGTTTCAAATAGTTCAGTCTTGAAAACTGTAAGCAGCAGCCTCAGTGATAGTGTTATTAATAATGTGGCTGACGACAAACGCCCTCTACCAAGGGAGGCGAAAGTTGTCATATGTGGCGCTGGTGTCATGGGAGCATCAGTTGCATATCATCTTGCCGAGTTAGGATGGGGTTCAAATACTGTGCTTCTTGATCAGGGCAAGTAAGTACCAAAGTAATTCAATTTCCTCCATTTACTTCAACATGCTTTTAAGTAAGAGGCTTTTCTTTTCTAGTATTGGAGGAGGTGCTACTGGCCATACTGCTGGTTTAGTTGGAGTTTTTAAGCCAAGCTTGGCCCAAGTTCGACTGGTACAATCTACTGTTGCTCTTTATAAATCCCTTGAAGAAAGAGGACTACCAACTGGATGGAAACAATGTGGAAGCTTGTGTCTAGCAAAAACCAGAGATCGTATGACCGTTTTCAGACGTATGAAGGCCCTTGCAGTGTAAGCACAATTTTCTCACCAACATTTGTTTTATCTGCTTGTCTTTTCCATTGTGAAGTAGTAACAATTAATTTTCTCATTGTTTTACCTATCTTTTAACTTGTATTAGATCTTGGGGCATTGATTGCAAACTAGTATCACCTGAGGAAGTATTGCAGCTCTGCCCTCTAGTTCGCACTGATGATTTAAAAGGTGGAATATGGATTCCAGGTGATGGGGTAGGGGACCCTATTCAAATATGTCAGTCCCTGGTTAAAGTAGCTCAAGATGGAGGTAATTTTGTCCAATTCCCCAGTAGTGTTTCAAAATCACGTGTTTTCCTTCTATAATTTATCATATTATATTTATTTTTAAAGGTGTTCATGTACTTGAGGGGTGCTCTGTAAAACGAGTTGTGAGTAGTGATGGAAGGATAGTAGCTGTTGACACTTCTCATGGAACTGTTGAATGTCAGTATTTTGTGAATTGTGGTGGATTTTGGGCTCGGCAAATAGGACAAATGAGTGAACCTTTTGTGAAAGTGCCCCTTCATCCTTGTGACCATTATTACCTACATACTCGCCCTATTCCTGGGTTGGATCCTATGACGCCTGGTTAGTTTATGTAACAGTTCAATTTGAAATGTTTTGGTATGGAATTATTGTATTGAACTATTATTATTTTCATTTTTTAGTTGTTCGAGATCAAGACAGTCATATATATTTCCGTGAGAATGATGGATGTTTGATGCTTGGTGGGTTCGAACCTGTAGCAAAGCCAGCCTTTGAAGATGGACTCTTACCAGGTAAAGCATCTTCTTCTTTGAATATACACATGGAAGTATTAGAAGCAATTAATAGTTCCCCTCTTTACTTCTTTTTCTTCTTTGTTTTGTTTTTTTAACAGAGGCATCATCTGCTTCAAGAAAGTTACCTGAAGATTGGGATCATTTTCATGTCCTATTGGAGCAAATGCTTCATCGAGTTCCTACTCTTGGCTCAACAGCTCTAGACCGCCTGGTTAATGGACCAGAAGCATTTTCCCCTGATTGCAAATGGATATTAGGAGAAGCACCAGAAGTAGGGAATACCTTTTTATCTTTTAGCTTTTTTTATTTTTAATATTCTTGAAAGAAAAGACTAAATTTTGGGGGGAAAATACTTTTTATGTGGCTTACTTGATAACTTCTTTTCTTTTTGTAGATTGAAAATTACTTTGTGGCTGCCGGAATGAAAACAGTTGGTATATCAGCTGCAGGTGGAGTTGGTCATTCCACAGCAAATTGGATTGTGAATGGCTTTTCTTCTTATGAAATGTATGAATTAGATATCACAAGATTTCTTGGCCTACACAATAACCGAAAATTTCTGCGTGATCGTGTGAGAGAAGTACCAGGTGGGTTTATACCTTGCAAAGATAACAAAATAAGTCTTCTTTTGAATTTCTTTTTTTAATTTTCCCAAACTAATATTTGTGATTGATTTGTTTGTCACAGGTTTACATTACGCTATTAATTACCCATTTTCTGAGTTTTCCACTGGCCGCAACCTTAGGATGTCTCCTATTTATCCTAAGCTCAGAGAGGCTGGTGCAGTATTTGGTCAAGTTATGGGATATGAGAGACCTGTTTATTTTGATCCAGGTTTGTTGCATGCCTGGAGTCATATTTTAATACCTCCTTCTTTCTCATCCCGGGTTTTTGCGATAATTTTTTGATGAATAATATTCTGTTCTATATTTCTCTGTTTAGAGGGCTTGTTGGCAAATATAACACCTGAACCAGGCTCAGAAAAACCTTTTCGTATAGCTGAGACAAAGACTTTTGGAAAGCCGGATTGGTTTGACATCGTCAGTGAAGAGTATGCAGCTTGCAGAGAAAGCGTTGGTCTCTGTGACTATTCTTCATTCACTAAAATTGATCTTTGGGTAAGCCTTTTGGTAACAGACCCTCATAAATTTTGTGCATTTTACTTTTCTCATACCTACAAAAATTATTACAGTCTAAAGGAAATGAAGTGGTTGAATCACTACAACATCTTTGCTCCAATGATGTTGACGTTCCAATTGGGAGTATTATCCATACTGGAATGCAAAACTCTAGAGGAGGTTATGAAAATGATTGTAGTCTTGCAAGACTTGCTGAAAATCAGTAAGTTAATTAATTCGTTCTTTACAGTGTGACATAACTTTTGGTTGTAGACATTTGCACTTTTTCATGTTCATGTCCTATCTTTTTGTGACCAGTTTGGTTTTCAACACTGTAAAGTACAGTAGATTATTAAGAACTAATTCTCTTTCAGCTATATGATGATTGCTCCTACAATCCAGCAAACACGTTGCAAAGTGTGGATTCAGCGTCATTTGCCTACTGATGGATCTGTAGCATTATCTGATGTCACATCCATGTACACAGCTATATGTGTTATGGGACCATTCACTCGCAGTCTTTTGTCAGAACTCACAGACACTGATTTAAGTCCACAATCGTTTCCATTTTTCACTTTTAAGGTGAGTTGAAAGTCATAAAGTCAGCATATTATTTTCCATCATGTCAAGATAGATGCATTTTCTTTTTTGTCCTCTTATTTGCAGGAGTTGGATGTTGGCTTAGCTAATGGCATAAGGGCGATGAATTTAACTCACACAGGTGAACTAGGATATGTTCTTTATATACCAAATGAGGTACATACAAATATGATATATATACATATATGCAAGGAAATAATTTTGTATGGAAACTTATGGAAATTGATTTGTCAAATAATGTCTCCCTTTTTTGCAGTTTGCTCTTCATGTATACACTCGCCTAAAAGAGGTTGGAGAAAGATACGATTTACGACACACAGGGTATTATGCAATGCGAGCTTTACGTGTTGAAAAGTTTTTCGCATTCTGGGGCCAAGACTTGGATACAACTACTACACCTTTGGAATGTGGTAGATCATGGCGTGTGAAATTTGAGGTAAATAATGTTTAAAAATTAGTTCCAGAATATTATTGTTGCATTACACATATCACATCATTATTAAAAATGAATATTTTTTATCTTCTCAATATCTGATTCAATTAATAGAAAGGAACCAACTTCATTGGTCGAGAGGCTTTGCTGCAGCAGCGTGATGAAGGTGTCAAAAGAATGTATGTGCAACTAATACTTCAGGATCATGATCCTGATGTTGACTTGTGGTGTTGGGGAGGGGAACCAATCTACCGTGATGGAATTTATGTTGGTGCAACTACTACGACAGGTTACGGTTATACATTTAAAAAGCAGGTATGTTACTTCACCGCAAGGAGAAACTCTGCTATCTTGTCTGTCTGTTGTACATCAGATCACTTAACTACGTATTAAAATTTTATATTATTAGTAGTGTTAAAAAATGTTGTGTTGCTTTATTTGTAGGTCTGCCTTGGATTCATTCAAAATTTTGATGAAAGTGGAGAACCTCAGAAAGTTACATCAGATTTTGTTCAATCAGGCAGTTATGAAGTGGATATAGGTGGTATTCGCTATTTAGCCAAGGTAAAGGGCATCATATAAGGGTAAATAATAAATGGTTTAAAAAAAAAATTATCTAATATTTTTGTATCTTGTTTTAGGTCAACTTAAGATCACCGAACCTACCTACTAAGTTCCCAGATAAAGAACGGGAGGCCTATCAGGCAACAAGAGACAAAGTTGGAGTCAGTGAACCCATTCTCAAAGCTGTGAATTCATGACGTGATCATTACCTTATGTATTAGTCTGAAATGCCTGTGATTTAATATGTGCTCTTTTTTTCTCTTTTTTGTGTCTTTAGACTCTTGTCATACTATATGTGTTTGTAATTTTTGGAACGAACTATGCTACCTTTCCTTTTAAAAGCTTTGTTCTGAAATTTGTCCAAGTTGCTCTAATCTTTATTCTTTTAACATCTATGTGTTTTAAAAATTATTTCTATATGATTTTGTATTTTTGAATTTATTGCTGTCATATAAGATACAAAAACACAAAGCGGAGTTTTGGGGTTGTTAATGTTAAAAAAGGTTGATGCAAAAATGCATTCTCGTTGTCTCAAGTCCATTGGTAAGTTGTAGTGCTTCTAATTTGCTATATAAAAACACATTAATCATTTTATGAAATAAATTTGATCTTCCATGATTTGGTCTGAAATGATGTTGATGTGCAGTTGCCATAATAGGTTGTGAAGTTGGCCTTTGCTCTATAAGAACGTGAAGCTATAAATTATCACGCAATAAGCCTAAGATTTTCTACAGTGTAAACATTTTGTTAAAATTAATTTGTTAATCTTATACTTATGCATGTGACGATTCATGCTGGGATGTCAATTCGTAATGTACCATCTGCAAGACTTTCTCACCTATAAATTCTTTCAATACTAGTAGAAGGATTTATATAACAATGACTGATTTCAAAATGTGTTGAAAAGTTCAGTTATGTACCGTCTTCTCTTGCTTGTGTCAGACTGATGTTTTAGTAGAATTTGTAGTTCTATTTCACATGATTTTTAGGAACCTTTTGAGAGATTTTTTTGTTCATTGATAATTTTCAATTGACAGTCTTTTAAAACAGCAAGGTACTGTTAATAATTTGATATTCAAGACATTAAATTAGATTCTCTAATTAGTATTGAAAAATCTGTGATAACTTTCAACAATAATAGGCTAATCCTGTATGTTTCCCAAAATATTTTGACAGTAGCCAATCAACTTTGCACAAAAATATTAATAGATTAGTGGATTTAACCATCAGCATTTATGATTTATGCACTACTTCATTTAGGAGAATCTCTGCCTGTGACTTCTGAAGGTGTTATCTGGCTTTATGCCCTGTGCCATGCTGCAATGCGCATCGCCAAAATTTTTGCTGCTGTGCATGCTTGTAGCTTCTATACATTAAGTGAAATCCATATTAATAAAGGGAAATATTTAAACATTTCTAATCGGGAGTATTTCAAAGAAAACAAACTGTGTTGCGCCATTTAAACAAACGCTCTCGTGTCTTGCCAGTTGGTTTTACTTCTAATAAATTTAAAACTATTACCACTTTTCTGAGTCCGTTTTACTCACAACCCGAGGCCGTCGTCCACCCATCATACTCACACAGGTCTCGCGAGAGCCGAGCGCCCAACGAGAGAAGGGTAGGCCGGCCCGCACTACACGCGTGCTCACCCGGGTACGAGATGCCTACCTCCCAGGCTGACAGTGTCAATGGCCCCCGCGAGCCGGCGGGTGGCTTTACACGGCTTTCGACGAGATTAAACGAGTGAGAAGAAAGGACGCTTCTTCACGCTGCGATACCTCGTAGGACGAGTATCGAGGTGAGCCGTTTATGGGTTAGCAGAAAAGAGAGCCACGGGGGTAGGGTGGGCCTTCACCAAACTTTGGTCTCGAGGTGCTACGGGGTTCCACACCTCAGGTTTGACCCAAACGGTGGAGCATTTAAAAGGCAATTCTCTGACCTTTGAAATTCATCACCGGTGGAGATAGTCAATAAAACAATTCCAACCGAATAAATATAAAAATAGCAATGTGACAAAACTATACTCTAGCCCATACCAACTAGTTTACCCCTCAAGCAGTGCGGTCCTATTCTCCGGGGAGAAGCATGGAGTTGAATCATTGGCGTCAGCCAGGGCCGCACACGGTGAAAAAATTGGTCCTTGATACATATTATCCAAGGACCAAGACACCGATTCAAAGATGGGGATATGGAAAAACAACTGGGGCGTCCTTGAATCGGTGTCTTGGTCCTTAAACATCAAGGAGCTGTTTCTACCGTGCAGGAAAAATCGTTCAACACCGTCATCAGACTGCTCCCCTTTGCGCCGACGCTTACACACTTCACACATGCATTCACTCACGCATGGGATGGAGCCACTGGCCGGCAGATCTCGGGCTTTGGCCGCGCTTCGGCACCCGCTTCAGTCAGTCACCGCTCGACTCCCGCGCACCGCGGAGCGTCGGAGCGTTCCTGCCAGCCAGCGTCTCGCGGTAAAGTGGTGTTTCATTGTGCAGTGCAATTAGAGTGAAACCTTTGCAGAGTGAGGAGCGAAGTCCTTCCCTCCGAGAATAAGTACACATCTTTCATGGTCGTGGTTCGGTCGCCGGTGTGGGTCAGCTGAAGAGGGGCTCGACATGGTCGCCAATGACGTCTGCGGCACCGTGTCCGTCGGCGACACCACTCTGGTCCAGGAGGACGCCCACACCCAAGTAGTGGCCACCCCGGGGAACACCCGTGCCGTCCGGGATGTTGTTGTCAGCTCGAGAGGGTCACTCGACAGCGGCCTGGCTATCGCCCGATACGACGATGATGAGAATGACGCCTCGAGCGACTCTGCGTCTTCTGGGGGCAGTGTCGCCCCGTGGTCGTCGGAGGGCAGCAGCGGCAGTGAGATGGTGGTCGCGGACATCACCATCACGGATGGTAGCGCCAACATCGGCATCTTCAAGAACTACGTAAATGTATTCATGTGCGAAGGGAAGGGCGAGCAGCTGACGGGCTTCCCCGGGGCTGAGGGCCTCCCCACCGCCGCCCTGAAGAATGCGCAGGTGAAGGTGCAGGCGGCCGCCCCGGTCCCGGCGGGTCCCTGTGCTCTCCAGGACACAGATAAAAAGGGGCGGGAAGTTGATCAGACAGCGAAATGCAGAGGACCTGTTGATGGTATGTCCCCCAAATCCTTCCAAAACCGTACAAAAATCAGAAATGAATAATTACAGTCAATTACAGAGCACCAGTTTTAATTGATGACGGAACGAGTTTTTACTGCATACTCAACTGTATTTGCTGAAAATGTTGTTGTCAAACACAGTTCCTAAAATGAACAGGTTTCCCAAGGAGGAATTTGAGCCCTGACTGTCAGCATGACGTCAAAATGGTCCCTCATTTTGACGTCTTTCTGCACTCATCTTGATGTCATTGTGACCAATATTTGACTTATAGACGTCATAATGAGTCACAATGACGTCAGAATGAGTGCAGAAAGACGTCAAAATGAAGGACCATTTTGACGTCATGCTGACAGTCAGGGCTCAAATTCCTCCTTGGGTTGGTTCTATGCTGCGCGTATTATCAGTATTGTTAAAACTAATATTTGAATTTCGTTGACGGTTATGTGGCAGAACAAAGAATCGCGACTTGGTTACATGGGAGACAGCACCTTGGGAATTCCCTCTTATCTCATCTGCTGCAAATATTACGAAAAATGTCGTCTGTACAAGAAATACAACCACATCTAACTCATTCATTTGCTTTTCCCTAAAAAAAAAACAACAACAAAAAAACAGGAGGAATGCACAATCGTAAAAAGAACTGTGTAATAGCTTTTTTTTTTTTTTTACAGCATGTTGGAATAACCTGAACAAGGTCTTGCGGTGGCCGTGGTCTATTGTGCCCAGTGCAGCTGTGTCAGTTGCAATTCTAGTCGTCATCTACTTTACGTTGCTGTCACCACCTCAGAGCAACAGTAGTGACCCAACAGGTAGATTTGCAGTCACAATTTTAGTTTTTGAGTACAACGTCACTTGAGCATTGGGAAAGTAGTTTTCTCAATGACGCCGACTTACTTGTCCTTGATCGTGAATGATCTGGGTAGGCCACCCAAAGCGCACCGGCAAGTCCAGGAAACCAACTCCTGTCGGCTGGCTATGCTAAACTTTTTATTCCCTCAGATCCGATCATCCTCCCGAACGGAATCCAGTACGCCAGTCGCAAGGTCTGGAAGGCCGTCCCCCCGAAACGTAAGATGCCGGGGCTGACGTTGCCGAGCACGGCGGTCATCATCCACCACACGGCCACTAGCGCCTGCTACACCACGAAGGTCTGCATCGACATGGTACGTACGATGGGGTGAGTCGGACCCGAGGGTAGACGTTTGGCCGCCAGTATAAGATGCCCGTTGCTGCCCGCACCGCACCTGCAGGTGGCCGCGATGCAGCGGTACCAAATGGACGTGGAGGGGGCGCGTCGCGACTGGGCCGACATCGGCTACAACTTCCTGGTCGGCGGGGACGGCGTGGTCTACGAGGGCCGCGGGTGGGAGCACGCGGGCGGGCACTTCGAGAAGGAGGTGAGGGCCGGCGTTGCGCACGTGAGCGAGCATGGTGCGGTCAGTTAGTTCACCCGATCCACTGTCCTGGTGCCTTCCAGATCTGGAGTCCGCAGACCGTCGGCATAGCCGTGATCGGCGACTTCACCGAAACGTTGCCACCAGAGAACCAGCTGCAGCAACTACGCAAGTTCGTGGCGTGGGCCACGACGGTCGGGAAGGTCGCCAGTGACTACAAGCTGTACGGGGTGTGCCAGCTCAAGGCCACCAAGAGCCCCGGGCTGCTCCTCATGGCGCGCCTCAGGACGTGGCCGCACTGGGACAGCTTCGTGGCCAAGCCCAATGTGTCGTGCACCGAGTAACATTCGGGAAGGGGGAGGGGGGTCTGGGAAGGGAACAGGGCATACTATTTATTATTATTTTTA
>NW_026268017.1:6722-17345 GCF_000697945.3 Frankliniella occidentalis | reverse complement strand
CTCCTTCTTTCCTTCTCCCCCCCCCCTCCGTACCACGTACAGCCACTGCCCGACGGCATGCGGCCTGTGCGGCACAAGTTTATGACGGCGACGGCTCGCGACTTCGGCCCCCGGGCGCGGTCAGTGGATCCGCGCCTCCGAGCGACGCGCGACGCTGCGGCCGCCTCCCTGGCCCGCGAGACTCCTCCGGACGGTACGCCCGCGCCCGCGCACATGCAGCCATGTGAGCGGCTCGTTTCCGAGTGCTCCGAGCTCCCTGCTGAGACCTCTCTCGGACTTCCTCTCTCTCCCCCACCAAACACGTAGCGCCACCTCTCTCTACCGTATTTCCCCTCTTCCTCCTCCGCGTGTGAACGCGATATGGAGCCGGTGTGACGGCCGGCGTGCCGTTCGGGTCCATGGCGCTCTCGGCCCACGACACCGCCGCCCCCTCCAACTCCCCTTGGCCCGTCGGCGGCGGAGTCCTTGTCGCGAAAGGCCAGGTGGCGTCGGCGTCTGCGGCAGCGGCGCTCTCAGACCGCATGTTCGATGACGTCCTCCACACCGGCGATGACGACGGCGATGTTGACGGAGACGGCTGGAGCAGCCCCGGCAGCAGTGACTGCACCAGCCTGGAGTCGGTCTGGAGCGGCGCCGGCGGCACGCAGGGGGCGGACGGCCCCGGGGTGAACGTGGACAAGCTCAAGATGGTCAACTCGACGGCGCAGATCGGCAACATCAACAACTACAAGGGCCCCGTGACCGTGGTCGTGACCAACGAGGCGAACAACGTCGGCTGCGTGAGCATGCCCGCGGTCCTGTCACCCGGCGGCGGCCTGGTGCTCAGCGCCGGGACCCTGGAGCACGTCGTCTCACAGGAGCAGCTTCTTGGCCCGACCAACACCGGCAGCGCACCAACAACCCCGGCCGCCGAGAGTGAGTATATTCCCCTCACCACAACAAAGTCGGACGGCTGACTCACCAGTTCCTTCGCCGTCGCGTTATCAGCCGCCGACCCGACCCGCCTCCCGCTGCAGCTAGACGGCGGCCGCGCCTGCCGCGCCGGGCCCGAGGGACGCGGACGCGGCTGTCTGAGGGCCGCGCGCCTGCGGTGGGCGGGGTAGGCAGGCCCGCGGTGCACCCGTGCTCGGCGGCCCGGCGGCTGGCCTACCCAACCACGAGTCTGTCCTCTTCAGAAGCAGCCTCACTCTGCTCTTCCCCCTTATCAAAACCCCTCTTTGGTTTGGGATTAGAGGTTGGGCCACATGGCTGTAAACAGTCGTTTCGTAGCGATTGACGAGCGCCACTTTTCCTGTTGTGCGTCATACTCACCCAAGACTTGACAAGTTTAACATACTTATTTGATTTTCTATGACAAAAAAAAAAAAAAAAAAAAGCAAACTGATCTAAAAACGTTAAATCTTCAACCAGACACACTTTTGAAGATCTATTTTGACCCTGCAGCGAACCGTGCCTTGAAGAAGTTCCTACGCTGGCCGTGCGTGACTGTGCCGGTCACCATGCTCGTCGCCGCCCTTGGTCTGGTGGTCACTGTCGTGCTTGTGAGCCTCCCGAGGGCCGACGGGATAAGTACGTTCGATGAAGGCTCTGACACTTTCTCCGCTTAAGACGAAGAGTAGGCGATAAAAGAAAATAACCATTCTACCCTCTAACATGCTTTTCTTGTAATTTCCAGTCGAACTGAAAAACGGGGTGAAACTGGCAAAGAGATCTTTCTGGCATGCACGAAACCCCAAAAAACCGGCCGATATCTTGCGCACTCCTGTTGATATAGTTATCATCAACCACTCGGGAACGGAATTCTGCTTCGACGCACAAGAATGCATAGACCGGGTAAAGCACTTTCACCCCTCCTTTTAGTCTGATATTCTGCTCTGAAAACCCTGTCTCTGTCTGTCTGTCTGTCTGTCTGTCTGTCTGTCTGTCTGTCTGCCTGCCTGCCTGGTAATTACTTGAATAAGAGAGGAGGTATTGCTGCTGAATTCCAGATAAGTATGATACAGTCGTACAACATGGACAGCGTGAACCGCAGCTGGGACGACATCGCCTACAACTACATGATCGGTGGCGACGGCGTGACCTACGAGGGCCGCGGCTGGGACGCGGTCGGCGCGCACGTCCAGGGCTGGAACACCAAGTCCCTGGGCGTGGGCATCATAGGCAACTTCACGTGGCAGACGCCGACCGACGTGCAGCGGGACCAGCTGAAGAAGTTTCTGGCGTGGGGCGTGGAGCTGGGCAAGGTGCGGAGGGACTACAAGCTGGCGGGCGCGTGCCAGCTCCACGCCTCGGACAGCCCCGGGCGTCGATTCATGGACGAGCTGCGGACGTGGCCCCACTGGTGGGACTACATGTTCAAGGAAAATGCGTGCTCAGGAGGCTCGGCTGTGTTCTTATGAAAAACACGACTATGAGACACAGGACTGTCTATAAAGAGCGATAAAGAGTCCTCCCCTGAAAAACTTGTCAAGACATAAAGTAGTGGCACAGTGGCGTTGCCAAGTGCACGCCTCACGCGACAGGGGCCGACAGAAGACTGACGGCGAAAACTACGAAATGTGTGAGAAAGTTTGTGTATGTGATAAAATAAACGCGGTATGAGGAAATCGGAGCAAGGTCGTTTCTTCTATGTATCTGCCGATTGCTCCACTGTAGTGCGACCCCTATCGCACGGTATACGCCGAGTGCAGCTGGTGCAGCTGGTGCAGTTGGTGTAGTGTACTCTGAGGGGGAATACCAAAGAGCTTTGCCGGGTTGATTTAGTTATTTAATCTTTAAATACAATAATGCTCCGCTCACGAATGCTTGCAAATCGGCAATCATACACGGTTTTCCTGATTTTTCGCTCATTCCCTCCTGTAATTTGTTTTAGTACCTAATTTTACCAGCCACTGAGTGGGGAAATTTCATGTACTATGGTTAGGGATTTGCAGTACATAGGTTGGAAATTTAACTACTAGAATGGAAAAGAGCCTTTCCATGCCACTTACGCTGTGTAAGGATCCCTTATTGCCTTAAAAACCTTTGCAAGTGGTTGGTCGGAACGCACGCTAAAAGTGACTGTTCGGTTTCGAAGCAAATGTGGCAATTTCCACGGACTTTTTCATGAAAAATACCACTTTTGCTTGGAAACCAAGCAGTCACTTTTAGGTGCGCCACCTGTCCTCTCCTTATCCACCCTCACGTACGCGATATGCATCAGTCGCTGTCCGACTGCGGAGCGGGGCGGAGCTGGTTCGCGCCACCGATAACGGGGTAGGTCCGCGCGGGCGGTAGGGGAGGTACATCGGGATGGAGGTCTCTCTCCGTCACCATGGACCTCAGCGGGCCCCAGACCGTTAACCCTGACCGCGAGGTCGCCGGCCGGAATGACCACCTGCTCAGCCTCGGGGAGTTGGCTTCGGGAGGCCAGAGCGGCACGCTGTCCCTGGCCCAGTCGCTCTCCTACGAGAGCGTCTCGGTGGAGGGCAGCAGGAACGTCCAGATCGGCAACAACATCCACATCCACGGCGAGGTGACCCTCGTGCTGCCCGTCGACTCTAGCGGCCTGCCATCGGCGAAGATCAGAGACGAGCTCGGAGAGAAACCCGCTGACGCCGACAAGGACAGACCGCTGCACTCTGCGCAGGACAGTTCGAAGAAACGTTAGTTTTGAGAGTGACTTTATTGTATGCGTTTATTGTTACGATAACTTTACAGTAGTACCCTGAACTGTTGGCAGCCGTGCTGGGCGCGCGAAAGTACAGGCCATACTTTACGTTGGCAGGATTGGCGGCACTAGCTGTCGTGGTCGTCACCATCGTGATTGCCTCCCTTCGTGCGTTCCACTTGATTAAGTTACTTTCTTTTATTTGACATTTTCTCTGCTGAGTAGTTGTCTTTCGTCTGACTGGGGGTTGATTTTTTTTATTTTTTTTTCTTTGATATCCCTAGAGACCGGGAAGGCGGAGTTTCCTGGCCTCGTGACGAGGCGGGAGTGGAACGCCTGGGATCCACGATATGCAAAAGTGCCGGACGAGTTACCCCTCCCCGTGAGGACCGTCATTGTGCACCACACAACTACCAGACCGTGTGACAGCCGGGCGGACTGCGCAAAAATAGTAAGGGTTCCGTGCGGACCCTTCGGTTTTACGGTGCGATACACACTGCAAAAAAAGGCGTCGTCGGCACAAGTTACTTGAACCGTCAAATTTCAGATAGCGACGTACTGTACTCCACCCGATGGTTAAAAACAAAACATAACAGTTTTGGTTCCACGTTTCTTACCGTGAACCAGGGTGGGGTACGACGTTCCTGCACTCGTACTGAACGCACCCTGCCTCTGGTTTGCCCGGCAGGTACTTTTTATACAGGACCTGGCTTTCGACACAGACAACGACGACATCCCCTACAATTTTCTCGTCGGCGGCGACGGCCTCGTGTACGAGGGCCGTGGATGGGGCCTTATCGGCGGAGCCGTGTATGGCTGGAACTCGGAGGCCCTGGTGTTCGCGCTCGTCGGCACCTTCGACTACGTCGAGCCCACGCCGCCGCAGCGCGCCTCGCTGCTCAGGCTCCTGCAGTGGGGCCTCGACCACGAGAAGGTCCACGCGGAGTACCGCATCGCCGGCGCCTGCCAACTGAAGGTCAACGCCACCTCCACCCCGGGGCTCCGCTTCATGGATGACCTGAAGACCTGGGACCACTGGTGGGACTTCATGATACGACCAAATCGTTCCTGTACCTTGTAATTCATTTTTCATTCGCTGCACGTCAGGCGTTCAAGGTCCTCGGGTGCTGACGCCAACCTGCTGGACGTCTTGGATTTATGGCGTAAGCGCCAAGTCATTGCCCGTTTATCTCGCCTAGCACCGGGTCAGAGATTGGATTATTGGCAGAGGGCAAACCACTAATCCAGACGGGTTGTATCCTCCCCCACCCCACCCTTATCGCCGAAACCTCCCTTCCCCTTATGAGACATGCGCACCTCCCCCGGGGAACTCATTCGCCCCGAGTGCACCGTGCAGGGTGGAGCACAGCGACCACCATGCGGGGCGCGGACCTGTCGAGCCACACTCCAGTGGGCCGAGACGACCGTGGCTCTCAGCGGGTCGCGACCCGAGGCGCCCGCTGCGGCGGTGACCCGGGCGTTCGGAACACCAAGATGCTGGACAAGACCGAGGAGGCCGCGGCCAGGGGCACCGTCGCCTCCCCGGGCGGTGCACGCCGGGAGGTCGTGCTGTCGCCGGCGACACTGGGCGCCAGACGGGTGCGGGTGCGCCCGGGAGCCACCTCCTTCAGGACGATGCCGGTGATGGCGTCCAGGAGGTTGCTCGTGGTGCTGCTGGTCGTGCTTGTCGTGCTCCTGGTCGCCGGAGTCGTCGTCCTCGTCCTGACGATCACCACCGCCTTGCAGGCCGGCGAGGATGAGCCTGACACGCAACACACTTTTAAAGGTAAGTCGGTTTGTTCTTGAAATCAAATTACCTGTCTTTTTGTTTACTCCTTATTTCCGTCCGAAAGCCGTCGACCTGATGACCCGGGACGACTGGCTCGGCAGGTTGTCCAGAGGGACGCCCAGCAGGATGACCATGCCCGTTGACCTCGTCATCATTCACCACACTGCATACGAAGTGTGCACCACCAAGGCAAAGTGCAAACAGCAGGTAAGAGTAGTATAGGGCGCGGCAGCGGCAGGCTCTGCTCCAGCTCGCTCCGGCCACAGACAAGGAACGGAAAGTCGCATTTGCCCCGCAGGTTAAGAGGGTGCAGAATCAGCACATGGATGACCCGAACTTCCGCTACTTCGACATCGGCTACAACTTCCTGGTGGGCGCCGACGGCCTGGTGTACGAGGGGCGGGGGTGGGACGCCGTGGGCGCCCACTTACATGGCTGGAACCAGAAGGCCGTGGGCGTGGCCATCCTGGGCACGTTCACGAACGTGACGGCGCCCCCGGCGCTGCAGACCGCGCTGTACAGCCTGCTGCAGTGGGGCGAGTCGCTGGGCAAGCTGACCAAAGACTACGGGATCATAGGCGCCTGCCAGGTCCGCGCCACAAAGAGCCCCGGCAGGCGATTCATGGGTGACCTGTGCACCTGGTCGCACTGGAGAAACCAGACCAGCGTGTCCAAAGCGTGCACCGAGTAGAGCGGGTCGGGAAATATTCTGGATGGTCTCAAAGAAGGATCAAAACCGTTGATAGTTTCTAGACAGACTCCAAGCTATAGCGATAATTCTTTGAAGGACACAATTTCATAATTGTAAAATGAAAATAAAATAAATTTTGAGCACTCTTGAAAAAAAAATTCAGTCGCGGTCTTGCTCTGAATCGGATCCGAGAGTATTATTTTCCTCCTCATGTGCCAAAACAACCACAGACTCAAACAACTTTAGAAATGTACATAAGTTCAAGTTGCATGAGTGGCCAAGTGTTCGCGAGCACAGGCCCCCGCCTAGCAGGCGGCTCGCGCCGTGCTCGCGTCAGTCGCGGCCCGACTGCGGGGTAGGGCGGTAGGGCGGTAGGGCGGAGCTGACGGCCGCGCGAGGCGATGCGATAGCAGGAGGGTCGCCTCCAGGCGGGACGGAGGTGCCGCGGTTACAGGGCGGTCCAACGCACCGGGATGTGGGCTATCTGCACGCCTACGGCATGGAACTGGACAGGGCGGGCGCGCGCTCCGGGGACACTGCCGAGGGCGTCGTTTTGGATCAGCACGGCTGCCTCGCGGAACAGAATGGAGGGGTGGCGGGGGCGCTGTCCCTCGCGCAGCCGCTCTCCTACGAGAGCATCGCGGTGGAGGACAGCAGGAACATGCAGATCGGCAACAACATCCACATCTACGGCGAGGTGACGCTCGTCCTCCCCGCCTCCGAGCCCACCGGGCTCCCTGGCGCACTGCCCGACCCTGGACTGGCTGATGACGACAACAAAAGTAAGGGATCGCCCGGAAGATGAGTCCGTTTTTTTTTCTCAGATTCATTCGGCAAATTACGGGAGCTCGGCGCCTGCAAGACGCCGGGTATGCAATCCCGCAGTACACGCATGCACTGCAGGCAAGATGTTGCCTACTCGTCAGGCGCCATGAGAGCTTGCATGGGCTGAGGCTGAACTTTGGCGCACTTTCAGAACAGCGAATGACGGACGTACTTTCTGTCTGATCCCTAAGTTAGACAACGGGTGACAGTTACGCACCTCTGGTGTCACGCATGACTACAGGGCCCTTGGTCTGTCTACAGCCACGATGCACGTGAGGTTTTGGCAGCGACCTAGCTTCAGACGGGCTGGGGTGGGGTTGGCCACTCTGGCCGTGGTGGTTCTCACCGTCACGATGGCGTCGACTCCCGAGACAGGTGCGTTGTCGTCGTGGTGGAGTGACAATTTATCGGTTTGCCTCCGTCACTGGTATCCTCGGTGAGAACTGGTGTTATTCATCTGACGACAACAGACCGAGATTGATATCAAAAAATTGAATCGATCTGGAAATGATCTTGAAATAATTGGCTGGTGACTTTTAACACGTCCGCAGAGGCGCCGCATCCGGAGTCTGAGTCATATCCCGGACTCGTGACGAGGAGGCAGTGGAACGCGACGACGGTCCGGGCGGGCGACGAGCTGCTCCTCCCCGTGAAGACCGTCGTCGTGCACCACACCCTTACAATGGCGTGCACCGACCGGGCGGAATGCACCAAGCAGGTAACCGTCGGCGAGCTGTGCGTCGAGGACCTTTCTGCTGCACCGGCTCACGTCTTTGCCCGTTGCAGGTCAACTGGCTTCAGCTCAAGGCCCTGAGCAACGACGACGACATCCCTTACAACCTCCTCGTCGGCGGCGACGGCCTTGTGTACGAGGGCCGCGGCTGGAGCGTCGTCGGCGCGACCCTGCCGGACTGGGACTCCGAGATTCTGTCGTTGGCCCTCATCGGGAACTTCGACCACGCGTCGCCCACGGAGCAGCAGCGCGCCGCGCTGGCCAGCCTCCTGCAGTGGGGCGTCAGCAACGGCAAGGTGGACAAGGCGTACCGCCTCGCTGGCGCCTGTCAGCTGCGCGAGTACGAGTACTTCAACGACACGAGCCCGGGCGTGCTCTTCATGCCCGAGCTGCAGACCTGGGACCACTGGTGGGACTTCATGGTCAATGCAACACACTCGTGTGCGTTTCAACTCCCTTGCAGTTCACGGGAGCGAGCAGAGGCTGGAGGTCGGTGCAGCTCTCTGGCACGAGTATGATACTTATGACCTACGATGTTCTTGACATGTCTCTGTCTGAATCTTGTGCCCAAAGTCGACTTTCTGGTAAGTCGCGAATGCTGGCTTGCCAGGTCAGTAAGGGGAGAAATAGACCCCCTCCCCGGCCCCGTGAAGACCGTCATCGTGCTGCACACCGGCGGCGGGCACTGCCAGACCAGACTGAGCTGCACTAAAGAGGCAAGACTCTTGAAGCTAGCACCAACGGACATGCCCCGCTGGAAACCATTGGCGTCCCGGTCGCCCTCCTCTCGTGGTGTCGTTAATGAAGTTCGGCCTCTGTCCACAGGTCAGGCAACGCCAGAACTTAGCTCTAGACAGCATGAACATGTCGGACATCGACTACAACTTCCTGGTGGGTGGCGACGGCCTCGTGTACCTCGGGCGGGGCTGGGGCGGAGCGGGCGCCCACACCCTCCTGCACAACAACGAGTCCATCGGCGTGGCTGCCATCGGCAGGTTCACGTTCGTGACGGCGCCCCCGGCGCTGCAGAACGCGCTCCTCCGCCTGCTCGAGTGGGGGGTGCGGCTGGGCAAGCTGACCGAGGACTACCGGGTCGTGGGCCACTGCCAGCTCCGGCCAGCCTCGGACAGCCCCGGCAGGCGCTTCATGCAGGACTTGCGCACGTGGAGCCACTGTAGCAGCTACACGGCGGTGCCAGAGGCCTGTACGACGTAGGCCGGCCAAGCTGGCGGAGACCGAGCGGAGACCTTCCGAGAGACGAGAGCGCCGCTATGGTCCACTCGGATGGGGACGGTAAAATAGACCCAACATTCAACAGAGTGGTGAAGGTGGACCCACGTAAAAATGTCCTAGTTGTGCCATATGGTTTACCGTAAAATATCCGTGGGTCTCAGATAAAAAAAAAACTCTAGACCACCGCTATTCAGTGAAGTACGCGAGTACGCCTCAGAAAAAAAAATGTCCCGCAAGGAGAGTGTTAACACGTTCCCTGCCAGCTGTTCAAATGGACAAAAAATAACACAAATACGCTGTGTATACTTCGTTGCCATAAAACAGTTAGCACAAAAAGCATGTAGTAGATAGGAGGCACCGCGCCATCTGGTGCACGTCTCTTGCCAGCCCCCTAAGGTGGACGCGCCCGACCCTGCTTATCTCCGTTCACCCGCGGGCCGCGCCGCGGTCACCCTCGCGGTCACCCTCGCGGGCGCCGCGCCACTCGCCGTGAGCGCGCGGTGCTGAGCGGAGCCATGGAGTCGCGCCTGCCCCACCTCACGTACTGCGTGACGCTGCTGCCCGCCGCCCCGGCGCCTTGCCGGCACTGGCTGGCGGCCCTGGTTGGCCTGGTCCTGGGCGTCGGCATCACGGCCCTCCTCGCCGGCGTCATAATCCTGGCCATCCAGCGGAGCGGCGCCGATGAGCAGCCTCAGACACCTCCTACCGCGGGCGACCCGTTCTCGGAGAGGTCGAACTGCTTGCCGTTTAGTGAAGGTAGGCGCCGTTCTGGAGGTTGTTGTCGCCCTGCTGCCGAGGTTGGCGCACTACGCCATTCCTTCTGTCCAAAGAGCACTGCCTGGTCAGCCGCGACGCCTGGCACGCCGCGCCGAGCGGTAGGGTCGCGACGCTCGCCACGCCCGTAGACACCGTCATTGTGCAGCAAACCACGACGCACACCTGCGCAACAAGGGAGCAGTGCATCAGTGCGGTAAGTATCTCGAGGATGGGGATGGCAAAACAAATCTGGTGAGTCACGGCACGGCATCCCCCATGCTTCGCAGACTCGCAAAATCCAGGAATTTCACATGGGGAAGGAGAACAATTGGTCCGACATCGGCTACAACTTTCTGGTGGGCGGAGACGGCCTCGTGTACTCGGGACGGGGCTGGGACATCGTCGGCGCCCACACCAAGACCTGGAACAACAAGTCCATCGGCGTGGGAGTCATTGGCAGCTTCTCTGAGGTGGCGGCGTTCCCGTGGCAGCTGAGCGCGATGAAGGGCCTACTGGCGTGGGGCGTGTCGAAGGGGAAGCTGACTGCGGATTACGGCGTCATGGGCGCAAGCCAGGTACAGGACACGGACAGCCCGGGCCAGCGCTTGATGCAGGACCTGCGTGCCTGGAAGCACTGGCGGAACTACACGTACACGACGAGTACGCTGCATACAGCACATGGAGGAACCTGAAAGTATGCTGGAGAAAGAATGACAAAATGCTATCCAACTAATTGTAAATATCTGTCGAATAAAGACGTGCTGATTTGTTTTCATTATTACTTATTAATTCTTGTAAAATAAATAATGTGAATACACTGCGGCGGATAACCGGCTCATATGACACTGTGGGGTTGGGTGCCGCAGTTGTTTTCTTTTACGAGCTTAGGGGCCAAACTGCCCCCATCTGGCACCGACAGGACCAGCACCTATCGCGTTGATCCGCCG